>NC_065535.1:66414861-66714861 GCF_932294415.1 Quercus robur | reverse complement strand
CCAGCTTTTTTTTCTTCCCCTTTGAGGCATTTCTATGCCAAACATATGATGACACATTTTGGGTTCAGGTAAATTTTTTGGGGGAATATGAAGTTTTGTATTGCTTGAAATACTAAAAGTAGAAAATTCTACTCATGGCTTCATTAGGTATCTTGCAACATTAGTATTTTAATTTTTAGCTTCATTCAGGGTCTTCCAAGCAATTAGAAAGTTGTGATGTGTGGATGTTAATTTCCAATAGGGATCTTGATGGTTGTTTTCCAATAAATGATATTTCTTGCAGGGCTCAATGGAATATCATTTGAATGTTAGAGAATTTATTGATTTTGTTACTTATGATAGTTTTTTTTTTTTTTTTTTTTTTGAGAAACAAAGAGTTCATATTTTGTAAAATCACATTGTGTTTTGGTATTGTAGACATGTGGGATTAAATTATTGGTATGGTGAATTTTGTGTTTTTTTTTTTTCATTTTTTTTATGGGCCAAAAATATTTGAAAAATTTTCTAGAAGTAATCAAATATTAGAAATTTGTTTTTAATTGATATTTTATTAACGGTCTTATAAGGTCTCTCTCTCATAACTTGTGAGACCTACATGTGTTGTGAGAGAGGTTCTCACATTACACCATTTTCAAAGATTTAAAAAAAAAATTAAATTAAATGCATTATTTTTCCCAAAAGCCCAAGATGAGAGGACGAACGACTAACAAATTCAAAAGAACGACGTGTCGTTCATTGTCGTGTAAGACGACAGTTCCTTCGAGAAGAATAAGATAAGGTTGCCCAGTACACACTCTCTTCTCTGTGTGAATCATTTTGGTTGAGAGAGAGAGAGTAAGAAAGAAAAATGGCGGCCATGTCCGTGACTATGAGCTTGAACTTAGCTGGGGCATTCAGAGGGCTAAGCTTAGCTTCAAGCTCATCTTCGTCCTCTTTCTTCAGAGGCGACTATGGTGGGTCCTTACAAATGGGTCCCACAAAGCTGGTGCCGGTCCCACGGAGAATTCCGCTGACCATTCAGAATGCTCACAAGAAAGGTGCCGGAAGCACCAAGAATGGCCGAGATTCCAAAGGTCAAAGACTCGGCGTCAAGATTTACGGTGACCAGCTCGCCAAGCCTGGCTCCATTATCGTTCGCCAGCGAGGTACCAAGGTATTTGTATTTATCATTATCACTGCCTCTAAATTTTTTGGAGCTTTATATTTTTGTGCTTGTGGGGTTTCATTATAATCACTAGTAATATTGCATATGAAAACTAAAACATTGTTACTTATTATATAATTTCACAAATTTAATATAAGGTCTTATAATTTCATGTTGAAGGATTTTTCATGTTCATATAGGTTTTGGTTATGACTTATGTGAATTTCTAATTGAGGGTGCAAATTGAAACAATTGAACAAATTTGTGGTCTTAATCCTAAACTTTTTAAAAAGCTCAGGTTTTAATTTGAAAGCACCCTAAATTATAAGAAAATTAGGTAATTTACCTAAGCTTTTAATAAATTTTAGCCACTTGGTGCAAGAAGAGTGTAACCACTTGTTGTAGAAAGAAGATAACCATTTGGCGTAATTACGGCTCCTAGAACTCAAATTTTATTATGTAGTATAGTATAGTATATGATATGATATGTGGGTTTGTGTCCAATTCGGTTTACCAACACTTGATTTGAAAATTTACACATGCCAATGAGTTCTAGCGCAAACGGGATTAGAATCCTGTACATGTCCTAGTGTGATTATCATGGAGTTTTGAAAATCTTATCCATCTATTTTGAAATGAACAGATTGTATTTTGCCATGTCATCAACTCTTAAATAAACGAGTGTCACCATTTGATATATATTTAAATTATTAATGTTGTGCTAAAATCTAATTTACTTCTATCAAAATGGATGGATAGGATTTTAGGAACTCCATGGTGGAGTTGCCCTAATAACTTTGGAGGATCGTTATGCAGCTCAAATGGCACCTTGTCCCCTCCCTATAGAAAGTGTGGACAGTATAGTTGTGGATTCAAATTTCACTCACTGGTGTGTGTGTGTACTTACCATTTTTTTTTTTTTTTTTAAGTAACACTTTCTGTGTGCATGAATTTTAATTGTATTTTCAATTGGTTAATGAATTTAATATATTGAGATTTTAATGAAGCTGTTATTTTGTTTACTTTTCAAAGAAAGTGATTTGAGTATATGATTTTTTAAAGATTTTGCGCTAATTTTGTTTGAGGATTTATTTTCACCTGTGTAAGTGCAACTTTAAAACCACAGGATGACAAATTGAATCTATCTCAAATTAGAGCTGTGTATGTGTAATTATCCCCCACTTTGGTTAGCAATATGCCAATATGAGAGGTACTTATTTTGCATGTGTTGGAGAAGGGCTAAAAGTAATAACGGTACTTCCTAAGTGCTACCTAAATTGCTGCCTTGGTTGATGTATTGGGAAATACCACCCCAATTGAATGTCTGGTGTTTAGAACTGTTTTGTTATAATTATTTTTCAATCATGATTTTTCTTGAAGTCGGCACGCTCATAAATAATTTAAGTTGCCACAGCTAATTCAGTTGTGCCTGGTTAGCTCTTGTTGAAACTGTATATACACGGGCATAGTTACTAGGCGCCCCTTTGACACTCATAGGTTATTAAGGTATTCATTTTTCATTGTTCTTGTGAGATTACTCATGAATATAGTTAAGAACAGGAAGTTACTGAGGCTAGCTGCGATGGCTAGCTAGGCAGGTTGTAAATAAGTAAAGGAATTGAAATTGCTAACAAGGGGAAAGGAATGCAAACAACACATGTTGATATTATAAGATTTGATACCACTTCACAAACTACTATGAGATTACACCAAGGGATTGATACAAACAACAAAGTTCAAATCCTTCCCTTGGAATTTATTAAGTCTGATCTGAATGCAGTTCTGTAGTATATACTGTATACACAGAAAATTTTAGATGTTATGCCTGTCTTTACCAGAGAAATTGCTGTGGTAAAAGAAGCTTGGTCCTAACCTAGTGCTCCTTGTGGGTCTTTGGTAGTTCCATTTATTCTCAGCTAGGATATGATACTCCATGGTTATGTAATCAGGACAAAGTACTCAAGTTATGTTCCTTTGGAATTGCATAGGTCCTTGTAAGCTGAAATTCATGAGGCTTACAATCTACAGGTCAGGTAGAGGATAGAACTAGTTTATGAGGGCTTCTTAGGAAAATTAAGGTATTTTGGTCTAAATTTTGCTTCCATCATTTGGTGATATTATGAGTTAGGATACTCTTTCTATTTGAGTTTGGCTTGACTGACAATAATTGGAACCATTTGAGAAAACAGATTGTTTCATACTCAACATTCACAGGTAGGTTTTGGGTTGCAAACCAGTTTGGTACTGAAAGCTACATTTTAGAGATAGATGTTTGAGGGATGCTTAACCCTTTACGGTACTAAAGAGCTTTTGGCATTATGGCTTCACCCCTTAGAATGGCTATTCTTATAAGTAGTGGGGGTAAAAATGAGGACAACATTTCTATGAAGAATATCCCTTGTTTGGGCGAGTTTGATACTTTGATTATGGAGGCTACATGATGTGCAGCTTTCAGTCTTAATTTGTGTCTGCTGATGATCGTGCAATTATATGCCAAGAGCCTTGCAGCTCAATTAGTAGCTCTTGGTGTTTCCAACTGTGACATTCAAGGTTCAAATCCATTCTCTCCTATTGTAACTCTCATAAAAGATGATTGTGCAATTATATAGAAATTAGAAAAGCAGTACTGCTTAGAACACAATGAATCACATGAATTTCCTTAGTAGAGATAAAAATCTCCATTCTTGTGATTGGCCAGCCGCCAGCATCATGTTCATCAAACTCAGTAGATTGATAATTAAATATAGAGGTTTAGTGGGGAAATTTGCGTATAACCTCTGTATAATTTTTAAAGTAATTCTCCACTTTCTTTACACAAAATAATTTCAAGCTTCTCTATTAGTATTTAGAAATTCCAAGGAGTTTATTTATCCCAAGAAAAGAAAAAGTACTTGTTATTAACAGTTCCTCATCCCTCAACGTTTTGTCTTCCAATGACACCTAAATGTTTTCTTTGCAACAATTCAGTTCCATGCAGGGAACAATGTGGGGCTTGGCAAGGACCACACGATATTCTCCTTGATAGATGGACTAGTTAAATTTGAGAAGTTTGGGCCCGACAGGAAGAAGGTTAACTTTAAAGTTATTAAACCGTACAGTTCTTGTTTTGAATAATTACATTTTAAATGGTGACTTAGACAATGAAACTCTATAATTGACAGATCAGTGTTTATCCGCGAGAACTACAGCCGGAGAACCCTAACAGTTACAAAGCAAGAAAGAGAGAAAACTTCAGGTTGCAACGTGAACGCAAGAAAGCAAGAAAGGAAGCTTATTTTGCCGAACCCCAACTAGTTATGGCTTCGGCTGTTGATGCCCAAGATAGCCATCCCATTTGCTAATTATGGCCGGCGTCTCTCTATCCTAATCTCTTTGCTTTGCATATAGATTTGAATCATTGGTTGTTATTTTTTGTTGTCCAGTAATTGTTGATATTCTTATTGAGAAGTGTCACTGGAAACATTTGCATCATATTTGCAGATTTGAGCTCCGATTTGTTTTTATTCTCTCTCCTTTTTGGAGAAGTGGTTCATAGTTTCTGGTACTCAGTTCAGGTGTCTGCAACGTTAAAGGTCTCTAAAAGTTATCATTACCTCTAGACTTTTGACAAATGGTTGGTCGTTAAAAGGTTGTCTCTTAAATTAATAAGTAAAGCTTTGCACCGAAAAAATTCATGACTCGGAACTCGGAAGTAAACAAAAGAAAAATAGCATAATTATATGGAATTGTTCCATTACATCTTCGAGGTGGGAATTATTCATATGCAGTGTAGGCGAATGTGCAATCTCATTTCCTTTTAGATAATCAACTGATAACCCATTGGCCTGTTGACACCATTAATTGGTGTAAAACCAACTAATTCACAAATACTTGGTGAGAGAACATATGATGTGTAGGATATACAAGTCACATAGTGAGGTAGACCATATTGTTGTCGGATATGGTTATTGTTCAAGTGATAGTCCAATAATAATGGTATTCTTTGTGATGCCCATTTCTTTTTTTATTTTTTGACTAAATGGAATAGAATAAAAGAGAGGAGCTACAGAGTTATGGCACTGCGCCTACCAAAAAAAAAAAAAAAGTGCCCAAGGCATCAAGCCTAAGCTTATTAAAATACAATCAGGGGGAGAATCAAAAACAACAAAATCTGGAAAACATATTAGTTCCACGATTAGCTATGTTGTCAGCACATCCATTGGCCTCCCTGTTATCATTATTCGGCAGATTTACAATAAAATAGGCATTTATTTCAACAATTAGAAATTGAATCTGAAGATGGATGCAAAGACTTAAGGCCATCTCTTAGAGCTCATAATTCAGCAACAACGCTAGAAGCAATTCCTATTGATCTAGCAAAGCCCCTTACCCAGTTAACATGCTGGTTTCTAATGATTCCTCCTCCTCCAGCTTTACCAGGATTACCAATGGAGGATCCATCAATATTCAACTTGAACCAATTCAAATCTGGTTTTTCCCAATTGATCCCCCTAGTACTGTCATTACCACGAGATAACATAGGAGAAACAATGATAAAAAAAATCCATGGCTATGTTATGGACCTCGGGATTAAAAGAGGGATTAGGTTTGGTATGCTTGAAAACCCTATTGTTTCTCTTAAGCCAAAGATACCAAATACCATAAAGAAAAAACAATTTCCAAAGGAATGAGCCACTGGGGTAAAGAAAGTTAGAGTAACTATTTTTATATGGAGCCAACTTTTTAAGTCAGGATCAAAGAATTCTGAAAAGGTACCTGGTAGACCACTTCTCAGCCAAAAGTTTCTAGCCACAGTACAATCACGAAGGACGTGTAAAATAGATCCATCAGATGTAGAGCAAGCATGGCAACCAGTATCAACATTCATGCCTCTATGAGCAAGATTATAGCTAAACAGGGAGACAGTTTAGCCAACATTTCTATGGCTCTACTCCCCCAGCATTTACTTATCTTAAAACTCGTTGCTTCAATTGAATCTGCACCATACATGCTGCTAGAGGTGGTGCTAGTGAAATATATGTAATAGAAAACTAAAGGCGGGGAAGCTTCTTTGAGGAACAAAATTCACAGGACTTATCTATGTTTCAGATTTTCCTTTTGATTTGGTTCAGTCCTTATAAAGTGTATGCCCATACACATAACTTATCATTATCTATTATTTATTTGTTAATTTCTAAATTAAAGCCAACAAGGATGATTAATTAATTATTATGGAGAAAACTACACAAGAAGAAGAAAGCATTTGTCCAAAAGTGCAAGGCTGACAAGTCAACAAACTTGTATTCCATCCTGACAAATTAAAGGGTTATAGACTTGGAATGAAACTTGCAATATAAACCAGCTCAATTTAACTCAAAAGTCTAATCTGAAAAGAAGACAATGTACTCAGATAATGTATTAAAAAATACAGAATACAGATCTTTGCTCTTCCCCGTGTGCTGTGACTACTCTACTGAGAACTTCCATCCTTCATGTTAGCCCTGCAATCTAGACTGACCAGCACATTTAACAAACATTTAGAAACTTACTTTCACCAAAAGAGCAAAAAAAGTACAAGCACACATTATATATATACACAATCAAATCCCTAGATTCTCTCTCCAAAGAAAAGAAAGAAAAAATGAAAATATATTTATCCAATTATCTTCAGAGTAGTGCCATTGTGTTAAAACAAAGCAAAGAGGGTTTGAAAAGTTCATAAACTTCAATCAGACTTATACAGTCCCAGTCAATCAAGTCATTCACAAACTTATAATAGAGAAAAAGGATTGTTTAGCACTTCCCATCTGATAAGAAATTCAGTGACAAGAGACAACCGTTAAATTGTACAAAATACCCAACCTCAGCTACAACACCAAACTGATAATCTATAGTTGATTAAAGCAATATTCTATTTCAAGGCTTAGAGATTAAGACTAGGCAACCAATTTACCGACCATAATTATAAACATATATGTAAACAAGTTTCATCAATAATGCTGTAATTAAAACTTAACGATGGTATCATTTGTCAAAATGCCACATTTCGTCCAATAAACATGGCAACAAAATGAGATGAAAGCTCCACAATATGATAATACAAAAAGGCCAATATCATATGTTGAACAACCTTAACAGAATATGATGATGATGACAACAACAACAAAATACATAATTTCTCATGTTGTAGAAAACAAGAAGCACTCATTCCATAGATATAAATACCACTCTGAGAATACACAAACAATGAAATCCTAATCTTATAAAGTTCCATAGGTTCTCAAAAATGAGTCAAACATTCATCATGGATACAATTTTTACAGCTTGTTTGCAACGTTGGAAAGGATTTAAAGACATTTTAAGGAATATTCTATCTATATTCCTGTTATGAAATTTGGTGTTAAGGAATAGAATGGCTATGAGGGGATGCAGAATGTGAATGCCCATTCCATTCCCTCTAAGCATTCCTCACAAAAGTGGGAGGAACACTCAGAAACAGAGCTGAAATATCAATTTTGAACATATAAAAGATAAAAGACATACTAGTAAATTTATGTTATTTCTTTCCATTCCGACCTTTATAAACTTTCGAACACGCTAGAGTCTAGAGAAAATACAACACCGTATTGCTTTCCATTCCATTCCATTCCATTACATAATTATATAAACTCCCAAATATAAGAAGATTAGTAAAGAATAAAGATTCAAAATCCAAACTTTCTATTCTTCTCTGGCATCAAATCAGCAAGAAAACAAATCATAAACTCAAAACCCGAATCTCATTAAAGTTAAACATCACAATGGACCAATGCATGAATTTTCCAAATTATTGATATAATAATATGTTATAATTCAACCATAAAGGTTCACAAACAAACAAACAGAAATCCAGAACTTAAGCTACACCCACCAAAAGGCAAGCTATTTTTTAAGTTTTAACCATGACAAAAATAAGTAGATACAGAAAAAAAGGAGAGAGATTGAGAGAAAGAAAGAAGCTGACACGTACATCAAGAGGAGCCAACGATGATGTTGTTGATGGGGATGAAGATGAGCTTGACGAAGAAGCCAACGAACCCCATAACCACGAACCCGATGGCCGTACGGAACGCCACCTTGGTGAACTCTACAGTAACAGTAACAGTAACACAACACATCAGATCAAACGTTAGGAATTAGAAAAGTCCAATATTTCGAGATCCAACATCGGATCCAAAAAACAAAGAGGTGGGTTTTGAATATGATTAGATAGATACCTTTGCGGTCGGGTTTGTGGCAGCGTTTGACGAGGCGGACGCTGTCCTTGGCGAATTCTCTGAGTGGATCGAACACTGAGTCTATGGCCTCCATCTCTCCCTTCTTTCTTCTCTTTTGATATCACAATCACAAACAAATTTTATTGATTTCGACGATATGAGATTGAGGATTTATTGAGGTGAGGATACTTACTATTATAATAGCTAAAACCCTTCAAGATCGTGGTGCGACACCGTTTTGTGAGATGTTGATGTTTTTGTTTTTGTTTTTGTTTTTTAAAGTAATAAAAGTTTTGTATGACGTGTAAGTGGTGTAACAATAGAGAGCCTGATGTGATCAACTTGCTCATCAGCTGATCCCCCTTGGGAAATTTTGTCGATCATCATTGATATTCGTAGCTTAATCCCTTGCTCCTCGGTTGTAAAATTTTCTTTTTGTTATTGTTCTTGTAATGAACTCGCCCATATGCTAGCTCGTTGGGCTTTTCTTTTTTTTTTTTTCAAATTGGAGATCCCAATTCACCTCTCCCACCTCTTAACAGGTCTTTTGTAAAGAAGTTGATAAGTCGGTTCTCCCATTTTGTTTTAATAATAATTTCTTACCTAAAAAAAAAAAGCGAAAAACACATTTTGGTCCTTATATTTTCAGTCAATTCCCGTTTTAGTCCTTAAGTTTTTTTTTTACCGCTTTTAGTTCCTCTCCTGAAAAACGCTTCCGCTTTGGTCCCTGCCGTTACTCATTTAACAGAAATATCCTACGTGGCAAACGGTCCAACAGTAAATGCTGACGTGTCTATTAAAATAATATTAAAAAAATATATTTGTATTTTTAAAAATGCCATGTCAGCAATTTAATTTTTGAAAAAAGCCACATCAGATAAAAATAATATAAAAATTTCTAACCTAATTATTTTTTTTAAAAAAGAAAAGAAATTAGTTAAATTAATTTTTTTTCCTTTTTTTTGGAAGAACATGAAGAACGTGTTCTTCATTTTTCTTCCCCAACTACGCTTGCCCAGAAAATTAAAAATTAAAAATTTTCTTTTCTTTTCTTGCATTTTCTTAGCCAATGTAATTAAGGAATCTAATGTATTACATTTTCTTCATTTGTATCGCATTACAAATTTATTTTTAGACTACACCATTCTTGGAGACCAAATAAAAATAGAGCAAAGATTCAAATTTTAACAATCACTTCTGGTGTTCTCTTTTCAGTCAAGTTATCAAAATAGCAAAAGAGTAAGCACAAATAGAACACAGAGCATTTCCATATCAGATCTGATGCAAAACCCAAAAGATAAACTAGATCTAGAACTTAAATCAAATCAAAATCTTATCTAAAAAAGACAAACACAGATCTAAACGAAAGATACGAATTCAAGCCGCCGTCACTGTTCTAGGTTGGAGAAGGCACAAAAGTCTGGGTTTATTTGGTCTTCGCTGCCCATACGTATGGGTTTTGAGAATTCAATACCCAAGCGAACAAAACCCAGAACAACCAATCTTCAAGCCGCCGTCACTGTCGCCTTCAGTCTTCGCTGCTGTTGCTCCGCCATCGTGCAGGCCGGAATCAGAATCTCGGTGCCGAGATCTGGTAGGAGCGTCACACCCATATCCGAAACTCAAAACAACCAAACAAAAGAGAATGAGATAAGAGAGAGAGAGAGAGAGTTTTCACAGTGGTTTTGTGTGTATTCGGTGATGAATGAGAATGTAGAGACTAGAGAGTGGGGAAATAGTGATTAGTGGGTTTGTGGCTGTGGGTTGATTTTCTTGGCCTAGGTTGTTGTGGGTTTTGTTTTGGTGGTTGTGGGTTGGCTTTGAGATTGGAATTTCTGGCTTTGATTAATTTTTTTTTTTTTTTTAAATAATTTCTGGGTTTGTGTTCTTGAATCTGGGTTTGTGTTCTTGTTGTTCTTGTTCAAGGCACACTTAGATCTCAATTCATAAGATTTTTAGTTTTTAATTCTGTTTTTAATTTTTTTATTTAGTTAAAATTAATAAATTAATTTTTTTAATTTAGATGCTAATGTGGCATTAAAAAATATTTTTTATTATTAATTTAGGACACGTGGACATTAGTTTATTATTATTTAACTTTGCCGTTTGCCACGTCTACAATATCCGTTTCTGATGTAACGGCAGGAACTAAAATGGAAGCATTTTTCAGGAGAGGGACTAAAAGCGGTAAAAAAAAAACTTAGGGACTAAAACGGGAATCGGCTGAAAATGTAAGGACCAAAATGTGTTTTTCGCCAAAAAAAAGAAGAAGAAGAAGGTACAAGTACAAACGCATGACATTATTTGCGTTCTCATATTAGGAATTTTAATTTATATTTATTTAACCTATATTACATATATATTATCTATGATTATATCTTACACATGGGGATGCACGGCAGGAGTGTGAGATATACATATTATTATGTGTCTATTTAGCAAATATTATTTTTGCTAACTTATTTTACTATTCAGCTTATTTTTACTACTATTCATGGGTTTCACAACACTTTTTGTACTATTTCAGCTATTTTTTACCTTTATTTACAGTACTTTTAGTAAAAAATTTTCAATTTCAACAAAATAAGTGGATCCCAAACAGACCTTATATATCACACTTACACAAAATACTAATCTTACCTATTAGCACAAAAAAAAAAAAAAAAAAAAAAACCTAATCTTACCCCCACACACATGAAGACAAAGTTGGTAAAATTGTGAAATATATCATGAAAGTCCTAAAATTATTCTTTTTTTTTAGTTTATAATGATAAAATTGACTAACAAATTCTTTTCAAACAAAAAAAAAAAAAAAAAAAAATTGACTAACAAATAAGCACAATTTCATAAACATACCATCATTTTTGCCGGGTATTATTTTTCTTCTTCATTGAAACAGTGTTTAGTGTTTAGTATTCACGTGCTATATATCTTTCAGTAGGAAGATAAATCTTAAGTGCATTTTACTTGAAATTATAAAAGTTAATTAATAATTATTCATTGAGGTAAATTAAAATAGTTTAGAGATTTAAAGTCTTCACCTTCAATCATTTTGTCAAAAATTATTTTTCTATAATTTCTTTCTACAATTTTCATAATTTGTTTCAATGAAAATTCTTGATCTACCAAAAAAAAAAAAAAAAAAAATACATTTCTTGGAGTGAAAAACGAAGAAGCTTAGGGCCCGTTTGGTTATAGAGTTCAAGTTTTATTGTTTAAAAAGATGTGAAAATTGTAGTTTAAAAAGTATTATTGAAATATATGTTTTTAGTGTTTATAAAACAAAAAAATGTGTTTGGTATCATGGTTTAAATAACATGTTTCAGTGTTCAAAAACATAAAATATGTGTTTGGTATGTGTGTGTTAGATGGTAAAAAAAAGCTGAATAAAGTACAAAATAAATATTATTTAAATCAGCAAAGTACAAAAAAAATATAAAATATTGTTTAAAAGCTGACCGGTACTGTTCACTGTGTGTGAAAAAGCTGACCGGTACTGTTCACCTTAATTACGAAAATGCCACTCAGCAATGTTTTTTGTTGTTCAAAATCACTCCCAAGCTGATTTCAAAAACTATTGTTTGAAACATATGTTTTGAGCAATATTTTTTAAACAATACTTTTTGAAATCAATGACCAAACATATTTTTTTTGTTTTTGAACAATATTGTTTAGTGTTTAAACACTAAACAATATGTTTTGAAATCAATAACCAAACACCCTCTAAGCAGTCAGTGCCATCATTACCAAACCATCAGCTTTGTTGCCACTACACCTGCATAAAATATATAAGCCTGGTGAGTGAGTTCAAACTCACATTTTTACATTTTAAACAACATTATGCATATTTTCACACACTTTTTTACCCATATATATTTCAAAAAACTCCAAACAACAATTCTCAAACTACTCTACCAAACACCTATGATTTTTGTGAGTCAAACAAAAAAATCTATTTTGGGACGGATTGAGATCCAATAGTCGTAGTGATAGAGATGTAAAAATTGATATTGGTAATTTTTTAAAACCATTTTAACTCTTGACCCTACTAGCTTTTACTTCTCAAATAGAGATCGTAATTGAATGGTATAATACCGGATCGAAAGGATTGAAGTGAAGGAAAAGAAGAGGTCGAAAATTAAAGAAAACATGCATTAGTCAGCTTCTTCTAGAGCCCAAAAGGATTTTTGTTTCCATACTTCACGTGGGGATGGGGATTAGAAGTTAGAACTCAAGTTCTCTTCAAATTAAAATCAGCCGCTCCTGACAAGCGATTATACTTCATTACAAGCGATTATACTTCATTACAATAATATCATGCACATAAATGATTCTTCTGAGGTCTCCATTTGAGCCTAGGAGGGGACATCTGTGATGCTATGGAAACCACATGGAGTCACAAAACAAAAGGGGGAAAGGAAAAGCTCAAACTTCCTACCAACTGATACCTCTGATAGAAATTCACAGGGTAGATTCTCAGAGAGAGAACCCAAACATCATCTACCACATTGAAAGTCTTTCTAATAACCTTCTTTCCCCCCTCTTTTTAAATCAGCTTCAAAAGCTGTAACAGAATCAATCAACAGAGATGGTGAGAGGAGAGGGTTTTATAGTGAACCCAAATTTGGCCGAAAAGCAGACTTGCTATCTCTTTGTTCCAGCTGATGTCGGATCTGGCATTTTTTCACGCTGAACAGCACGAGGGACAAAAGTCAATCCACGAGTGTGGCGGCGACCAAAGCTGACAGATGAAGGAGAGTCTGAAGTGCTTAGTTTGGAGATTCCTGAGATGAGGCCATCAATGGATTCATTATCTACTTCCATACATGAATCTTCCTCCCTCTTATGAGTAGCTTGTTTGCGTTGGAGTTTTTGCCTCTGCTTCTTTGATAGATGGGCCTTCTTGTAAAACTCAAATGAAGTGGGAAATTTATGCTTGTCCACTAGATGCCTTTGTCGACTTTTATAGCTCTTGAACTTCAAACCACAGCCTTCCACCAGGCATTCATACTGTCAAGCAAAATTTAGGAGGATATTTATGTGAAATCAAATGATAATGACTAAACATCAGATAAATGAAAACTGCACATTAAACATTAAAATACAGGAATTTACTACTGCTGCAAGTAATGATCATCAATTTAGATTCTGCAACCCAGAAAGCAAATAAATGGACAAAATGCAATCTAGGAAACATGAGACTTCAAGAGTCTTGATAAAAGAAAGGTTGCATCACCCTTAAGTATCCTGATTATTATTCATTTCATTTAATCTCTCTCTGCCTCTCCATCTCTCTCTTGGCATAGGTTTCTGTGTGTGTGTGCATGATCCTTGTGAGTGAGGTTGAGTGGACAAAGGTTGGTCATAGAGCATGTCCCATATAAGAAAATTGCATGTTTGCCCCAGATGACCACCCAAAAGGGAGAAATAAAGAAAACAAAGCATAAAACAACTAGAATTCTCATGTTTTGGGAAGTTGTCCTCGCACCACACACAATAATAAGAGTAATATCAATGGTGTAGGAATACAACAAAATGAAAGTTGAAGGACTGTCACATAAACTTAAGAATGACAAAGGTACAAACTACAAAGCACCATATCCTATTAAAGGTTTAAGAATAAGAAGTTTTTGTAAATATTCAGTCACAAACATCAACATATAAGATAGTAAAGAGAATATACCACGGCATAACCACGTGCAACTTTAGCCTGAAAGAACGAATCGTGTAGCTCAGATACGTGTATGCTAAGCAGACGCGATGTTGGGTAAACTCTAGAGCATACTGAACAGGAGGCAGTATGCCGTGCATTATAATGATCTTCGAAGTTCTCCAAAGAAGTCAAACGTGAACCACAACCAACAATTGGGCAAAAGATCCCCCTGCACAGACATTAGTTTTAAAGTTGGGGACATTAAGAACATGCACATGAACATGAATATATGTCAATGTTACACCATAAAGTTGAAAGAAAATAAATAAAAAAATAAAAAAAATCACACTCCTTTTTTCAAAAACCAGTCAGTTTTGGCCATATCAAAAGGAAGCAGTCCTTATAGTGACAATTAGACTTATATAACTATGGATGAATGAACTCTCAATGAAAACCATAACAAGTTAAACTCAAAAACTGCAAACTTATCACTCCTATCCCATGATTAAATCTTAGAATTGTATTACTAAATTAAAAAGAGGGGTGAGACAAAGAAGAAAACAAGAGAAAGAGAAACCCACTAACTTGAATTAAAGTTAGAAGGGTTTTTTTTTTTTTTTTTTTTTTTTTTCATGTTACACAACTGCCTTCCTTTTTTTGTGGCTGAATTTCATCGAGGCTCTCACCTCAAGCATTTTACAATCTGCCCAAGGCACGTGGGTGCTTGCCTACACTCTAAAAGCACCTTACCTCAAGGCTTCAATTCTAAAAGGTGCCTTAGTGGTGCCTATTTTAGCCTGAGCACCTGGGTGAGAGCTCAGCTCACCTTTGATTACACTAAAAGAACTAGAGATCGTTTACACCAACATGCTCAGCTGATGGAAACACTGAAACTGGAGTTCGATAACAAATGGACTTAAAAAAAAAAAAAAATCCTAACAAGCATATTTTTAAAACAGAAAACCTATCACATGACTAAGGCTTAAAAGCATCTCACTAGACCATGAATATTTGGTTTCTCAAACATCACACATGTGAAAGCTATTTACCTTTTGAACTCTTTAAAACTAAGCATCTATCAACCCTTATGACTTGACCATCAATTATTAGTATCTCACAATGAAGGAAGGATATAGCAATCACATAAACCGTACACTGCACAATAAACTTATAAACAAAGAATAAAATTACATGTAATGTAATCATTATTACCCGCCTTCCTCAACTACCATATTCTGAAGCTGATGTTTCTCATCTTCAGTTAAGTCCAATGCCACCTGCATATTAAAAGAAAATTGAACAATTAAACAATACTAAATATGAACATCAAATTTTAAAAAATAAAAATAAAATTCAACCAAAGTAATAATTAAATTGTCTCTTAGAAAACCAATTATGTAGGACACAAACAAAATAATAAATTTAAATTATTTTCAGTCATCTAGAGTTACAAAAAATTTCACAACTGCTACGGTGGCGAGTTGTTATTCGCAGTTAAAAAAATGATATCCGTAGTGGGTCCAAATAAAAACCAGTAAAAACTTGCAAACTCAACTGTTGTGAAAAACATTGTACATGTAGTCTTGTAGCATTACTCATCAATTTAACTAAACCCTGTAGTCTTGCAATACTAGCTTGATCTTAAGAAATGTTCAAAAAATCTCCGGCAAAAAAACAAAAAAATAAAATAAAATAAAACCTAGTTGGTTCAAACAAATTTTCTACATTTCTGAGCTTATAATAAATGGGACATAATAACATAATTGACAGCCCTGATTCTAATAGCCTAATACTCTACAACTAAGAGAAAATCGCATTAGTAAAATGATTTACAACAGGATTAAGAAAGTTAAGGACCTGTTTGGCGAGAAGTTCCCTCTCGATGTTTCCAGAAGCAAAGAAAGGAGAATCGGGTCCGAAACTTCGAGGAATCGATTTCCAGTACGAAAACCCTAATTTCTGTTTCTCTTCTTCATCATGTTCTTCCATCGCCATGCTCCTCTATCTACCACTGTGTATGAGAGAGAGAGAGAGAGAGAGAGAGAGAGAGAGGAAATTGGTGAATCTGAATTTCAATTTGAACGGTACCGAACCGTTAAGCAAGAAGGTTCCAGTGCAATAAATAAATTGTGGGTTTGGACCGTTTTGTTGTTCAGATCATAGTCTCGGCCCAAAAATCAATCTATGTTGGCCCATTTTTTTCGGAATTTTTTTTTTGATAAGATATTTTTGGGAGTTTAAGTGACAAAAAAAAGCCCAAATCATTGAGGCTTTTTTTTTTTTTTTTGTTGCTTTTATGCATTTGTGGGCTATCGTTCAAGACCCAACTAAAAAGAAAAAAAGGAATTTTTGTGGACAATAGTCACGTAGTTTTAAACTGTAAAACTGTAAAAAGTAAAAACACACACACAGTCATAGTCATGTAATATAAGATTGAAACTTTACCAATTATAGGGTTTTTGTCATTTTGGTTTAATCTAATAGGAAAGGGATGGTATAAGAGATGAAAGATTATTATTACAAATAGATCCTCTTGAGTCCTCAGGCTAATTATACCATGGAGATCTTCAAATCCTAATTTGGCAATTTTATTTTTTTGAAAAACAAACACACATAAAGAGAGGAAATGATGTTTTAACATAAAAACACACTACAAATTCTACTAAAGGAGGGTGGGGTAAAGTTATTATACACGACACTCTCTTAAGCAATATGGAATAATTACCCATCTTTTTCTTAGAAAAAAATATACACATAGTGGCGACTTTACATTTAATTCAGGGTGTGCATCTTAACTTGCAAAAAAATAAAGAAGTAAAAAATGGTAAGTAAGTTATACTATACATAACACTCTCTTAAATAATGTGAGTCGATTACCTTTTTTTTTTTTAAGAAAAAAATACACATACACAAGGGAGAAGGAATTAATTTCTAATATAAAGGCACATCACAAACTTCATCCAAAGTCATTATTGTTATGTTTGTTTGTAAAATTTTTATAAGAAAATTGATTTGTGATTTGCAACCTTATGGGCTTTGATTCAAATAATTAGTTTGTAATTGGACATTTTTCTTCATATATATTTTGTATAAACACGAGCTCATTATTGACTATGTGGTAAAAATAAAATATCAATTCACTCATTTTAAAATAGAATAATTAAAGAATGGAGAATTAAATCAAATTTACATATTATATACTTTTTAGATGAATAATTGTTTCTCTGAATTTGGGGTCAATTAAATGTGAGGGGTCAAAGTGTGCTTATTCTAATATTCAATGTCTCTGGTCATCTTTGTAGTCGCTAATCAGCAATAACCATGTGTCATGTTTGCGAGTAATAGAGCAGTTGGGAACGTTAATTGCAACTTGCAACTTAAATTGTCAATGCATTTATTTTTACTAAAGCTATCACTTAAGACTTAAGAAAGCAATATACGAGCAAATCAGCATAAGAAAGATTAAATACTCATATCTAACCAATTACTCCATGTCCATTCCATACAACGATGTGCAACTAGTCTAAAAAATTCATTGTTTTTGAGAAATAGTCTGTCTTTATTGATGGGTTCTAATAAGAAATTAGCCTGGATAATTTTTTTTTTTTTTTAAAGCTTTGGATATGCCACCCAATACAATTTAAAATTTGGGACCTTTACAAGTCTTCTTAGTCTTGTAATAGCGTATTGTTATACTGTCATTTTCATCGCTCTGATTTTAAAGCAATCTCAACTTCTATGTCCTCAACCTCCCATCCAAAAATAAAAAATAAAAAATTCTAAGTCCTCAACCCATCTACGCCAACACACCATGAAAAGATTCTCCCAAAAAAAAAAAAAAACCAAGGCAACACGTAACTGCTACCAAATTTAAACTCCAATCAATAAGGCCCAATACTAGGCTGTTGTAATATGAAAGCACTTTATCATCCCAATATGAAGTTGAAGGTGTGCACATCCTTCTAATCTAGGGCTTCATCAAGCTCTTGTTGGGTTTAAATCTGGAATCAAATCACCTTATCCTGTCCTTTGGTTGCAAACATTAATTAAAAAAAAGTGTAGAAAAAAAAGAAAGAAGTCATCACGGATATGTCATCCTACATTATTTTTTATTTTTTATTTTTTTTAGAAACCAGCCGAGGCTTTATATTAAATAGACAAAAAATTTCTGTCAATTATTACAAGATTGGTTGCATCGCGATGGATGTCTTCTAACCAAATTTGAGGATTAAGCGAGTACTTCGCAAGTTTTGCGAGCTTATTAGCCACTGCATTACAACAATGTTTTACATGAGAAAAAGATGCATATCGTAACCTTGAGACAAGTGACCGTGACTCCTCAACAACGTGTCTGAATGAGGCCAGGCAAGTCGAGTCAGTGGTGATATGTTTAAACACAACTTCAGAGTCTCCCTCGAAGATTACATCCTGTAGCCTGATTTACAGTGCTAAGGTGATCGATTTTCTGCAAGCCAGTGCTTCCAGATCGTCTACTAATGGGGGTAAAGGGACTCATTCCGATAATGCAGCAATTACCATACCTTCAAAGTATTTAATGACGACACCCAATCTGGCACAATTGACGTCAGGGAAGATTGCTCCATCGCAGTTGGCTTCATACTGTGCAAGCGATGGTGGAAGCCAGTGAGTAGGGTGAGTAGCTTCAGGTAGTGGCAGCGGGGTATCATTGGCCATTTGATGCTCTTGGAGTCGTTCCACTATGTCATCCTACGTTCATACAATAAGTTTAGGGGTATAACTTTTGCTATAATTTTTTCATAACTAGCTGAAATGATCTAATTGTGAGTTACAGTTAATCACTTTTAAATAAATTTATAATTTTTCTTCCACCACTTATAGATGATAATTTCAACAAGTTTGAAGCATTTGTGGCAAAAATTGTGTCCCTCCGCTTATTCACATTCCAATATCATATTAAATACCTTGAATTGCCATTTACCACTCCATCTATTTTTGTCTACTGTGGACAGTAGACAAGAGGTACATTCTAGAAAATTCTATAGGTTGATTATTAGTCGAGTTTAAT
Source organism: Quercus robur (assembly GCF_932294415.1). Lineage (NCBI taxonomy): Eukaryota > Viridiplantae > Streptophyta > Magnoliopsida > Fagales > Fagaceae > Quercus > Quercus robur. The sequence goes on along the minus strand of NC_065535.1, from coordinate 66,695,782 downwards.
TATGGTGTGCCTAGGTAGGCCCACCCCCGGACCAAGAAAAAAAAAATTCTAAGTTATCCAATTTAGGATGAATTGAATAGTTCTCATTTCTCAGAATTACGGGTTAATAAGACAGTTTGTATTCGGAGTACATGTATGTTTTTGGTATGCTAATACTTAATGAACCTCTTCCTCTATGAGTCTATGTAGCCATTGATGAACCGATGACTTTATTGATTACGAAAAATATGCAATTTTAATTGCGGGGTGAAATATGTCTTCAATATATGACGAAGTCAAAATTTGACTTGAGGGGAGACAAAATTTATAATTGACACACATATTCTTACATATACCTATAAACATGTTTGTCAAAATTCCGATTTGGATATTACAATCTTACAATTTTACGATCCCACCTGTCCAAAATGATTTGGATCTTTCAAGGATATTTGCGATCTTTCAGGAAGAGTAGGATCATACGATTCTAACAATCTTAAACGATCTTGGTTTCTTGTAATCTTCTTTAACTTGACAGAAAGTTCAGTTGGACCAAAATGAAAAATAACATTCTAATAGACCAAGTTTTGTCATTCCAATGTTGAGAGATAAAGTGTCAATTGGACCCAAATAAAAAATAACATCTCAATAAAATATCACATTTTGAGGTTTTTGGCCTCATCAAATGATGCTTATAAATGGATGTAATGATATATGGTAATTATATCAAATGGATGCAAATATTTGGTTTTTTATGAATGAATATATAATTTATGTGATTATTTAACATACTAATATGTATTTTTTGTTTTTTTCTCAAATAATGTAGGATCTTACGATTCACGATCTCACCTACCTCCCACGATCTTACGTAGGATCTCGATTTTTATAACCTTACAAGCATATGTAACTACACATATATTATGACATAATTCACACGCGTACGCACACACATCTATATATATATATATATATATATATATATATATATATATATATATAATTAAAGTTAAAGTTAAGAGAGAATCCAGTTACATTCTAAGTTGGATTTCAATTGTTGTTTAATTTTGTATCACATGTCCTATTTAAGTTTTTTTTTTTTTTTAAAATTTTTGTTCCAGGTGAGTTAATATTGTGCAAAAGATGAATAGTCTAATATAAATAAACCATAAAAAAAAAAAAAAATCCAAAAAAAGAAGAAGAGTAAACTCATGTGTATATATATATATATATATATATATATATAAACTAGAGAGAGAGTAAAACTCATCTGTGACTTAAAAAATGTGTAACTTTTACACTAGGTATAATTTGACCACAAATATATGTGCAATTATGATTGTTTTTTATTGTATTGTGCATATACACAAGTTATACCACTAGTATATATAATACATAAGATCAATTCATACATAAAATGACACTTATATTAATATTCTTAATGTTAAAAGTCCATAAAAAGATAGCAACTACATTCTTTTGAGTTTTTTGTTGGATTTATTTTCATATAAGAATAAACAATGTTATTTTTTTAATAGTCAAATTTTCACTTATTATTCTTAGGTAATGGTTTTTTCTTTTTAGTAATTTAAAAAAGTTAATTACAACTTATATCATTATATTAAACTCATAAAATGATTTTTTTTCTCAAAAAAAAAGAAAAGAAAAAGAAACTCATAAAATGATTAAATCATAACAATTTAAAATCATATAGTCATTTTACCATCTTAAACCTTAGAGTTTAACTTGAAAACAATATAAAATCATTGATACTATATTATTTCCATATTTTATTATTGTAAGGACACAATTTGTGACGACCCGTAATAATGTTGGATTCGCACGTAAAAAGGCCCAAACAATATCATTTATAGAGCGTGGGTTTGAAAGGCTAGGCCTTGGTCACAAGACAGTGGATTCTTCGTGGTGTTCGTACATAATTAAATCGTGATCGCCCTAGGAGTCTTTCTCCTGGAGGTGGGCTAGGAGGCTTTGGTTTTTGGCCATTTTTCCCAGCCCCTTTCTTGGTGCATTAACCTTTACATTATATAACCCTTCTTGGTTGATCTTAGCCCTCCACTTGTTAGTCAGGTAGGTGCCTACTTCTGTACCCGCCCCATTAGCTATCTCTCCTTGCTTTCGGTTAGTTGCGATGATCGAAGTCACCCTGTCCAGGCGTCTTTTCTCATTAACATGGTCAGGACGCTGGCGGGTGCATTTAATGCGGGGGGGGGGACGTATTTACCTTGAACCAGTTTTGCACCGTACCCCCACGTGGGTCCCATTCTACTCGCATCTCCTTCAGGGGGCTTTTTGGGGGCGGCCTTCATCGAGACGTTACTCTTCCCCCTGAAGTCCTAGAGTGCCGAGGACAGGGTCGTCCTCGGCTGTTCCCCTCGACACTTCGGCCTTTCCCCATTCATCCTCGGCACACACCCTCCTCGGCATGGGGCCCGAGCCCTAATAGAGCGTGGGCCGGATCATAAGTTCCCTGGCCCCACACTTACTTTTCCTTTTATATTAGCCCGTATCCCCTATCCAACGTCCACGTGTGAGTTTGATTTTCCAGGACTGATACTTGTCCCATCAGCCCCTAGCCAGAGTGGTTGGGGGTGGTTGTAAAAGCTGAAGAGTATGGCTCTGTCAGGTGTAGAGTATTGAATGGCAGTAAGGGCAGCTTTTCTTTTGTCCTTGGTCGTTATACTATCCAGCGTACCCTTCTCTATTGACCTAGATATTTTAGATTTTTTCCCAAACTGTTCCTATACCGTTTTTGCCCTTTTTTCCAAGGAGACCTCGGATATGCCGAGGACAGAATCATCCTCGGCTGTGTCTCAAGACTATTTGGACTTTTATTACCTATCCTCGACTATAACCTTCCTCGGCTCGAGCCTTGGGCCCCAATGAAAAAATGGGCCAGGGCCACAAATTATTGGACCCCATATTTTCTATTATCTCAAAAATTTTTTAAATAAAATAAAATGTCATAGATCTTAAAAAATTATATGAAAGATGTTTTAAATGGAAGATTGAGGGTAAGACTAAATTTTCAAAAGGGTTAAAATTGTTACACAAATTGTTTTACACATACCCTATAAAGCAATCAAAAGATGCACAAATTGTTTTACACACACTCTAAAAATCAATCGAATTTTTTTTAATTTTAGTTATTTTTGTACTATGTGTAAAACTGTGTAAAACTGTTTATATACGATAAAATTATTCTTTTCAAAATGGTTGGTAAAGAGACATTTTCATAGGCGCCTCTACAAAGTACCGTTTAAAATGTAGAAATTGATTGTTTATTTATTTAATATTTTAAAGCTTTTATAGGAGCTCTGAGCGTAGGAACTTGGAAGTCCACCATGCAATAATGGAATATTATAATGTGGCTAAATCTTACTGGGTAAGCGGTCCAATAGCACTATGACTAATACCCAATAACACGCTAAAATAAGGTTTGTTTATTAAAATGTTGAATCCTTAATTCGACGCTTAGACCAAGTAGGCTAAGCATGCATCTCTCTACGTTTCTTTCTTTCCTTATATATAACAGTCATCCATTTTGAGCTATAGCCACACACACACACACACACACACACACAACTGAAGAGGTGAGAAGAGAAAAGTTGAATATAGTTAAGCGAGGGAAATGGGGTTATGGAGAGGGATAGTTTTGTTACTGGCTTTTATGATCATAGGGAGAGGAGAGGGGAAACTAGTCAAAAATTTCTACAGTTCGAGCTGCCCAAACGTTGAGTCCATAGTGCAACAGGCAGTATCTACAAAGTTTAGCCAGACTTTCACCACAATCCCTGCCACTCTGCGTCTATTTTTCCATGATTGCTTTGTTCAGGTATCGAGTTTCTGTCTCAGTTGTATTAACTTGTTAACAATTATTAGGTGTTTGATATTGATACTCTTGACTCTAGAGACAATAATGGTACCACCAATATGCATCCATAGTTGTCTCGTGACACGGGGTCTTATTTGTTCATACAACAAGGAAGTTCTATACAGAAGGTGTAGTCATGGTGATAGTGGAAACCCAAAATTGCATTTTGCAGTGAATACGCAATACATGAGGCTCTGAATTACTGATTTTTTTATTATTAAAAAGATAAATTTATTTTATTTAATTATTATTGGGAACAGTCACAATTGGATGCTGTTGCATTCGTGCACACCCTGGCATAACAGAACTTTTGACTAGCTAGGAGGTAACTTGATATATCCAAGTAAAATGTTTGTGAGTTTCCTTGGCTATAATTCTTCTAGATTTGTCAATGATTTCTGCTTTCTAGACATGTGTTTTTCCATTAATTCCACAGGTTTGAAACTTTTACTCTTTGTTTCTTTTCATTCGTGGAATTTATATATATATGGTCATTAAAGGGATAGTGAGAAATTGACTTGAAATGGAGAGGATTCTACACGCATTTAGGAAGGTCACGGTAGAGTAAAGTGCACAAAAGGTCTATAAGGCTTTGTAAAACATGACACGCATATATATGCCTAGCCTATCTAGAGAAAACTTTTGAAACCTGCACGTATTTCAAATGCTATGATTGACTAATTGTTCATTAGTGTGTATTTGAGGAATGATTATATGCTTTATTTTATTTTATATATATATATATATATATATGTATTGTTTGCGGGTTCTACGTTATTTTTTGCCTCAGCTTTATTTTAAATAATTTAACTTTCAATATTTTGAAAATAAGTTAGTTTTTACACTTTTTGTCTTTATTTCATGCAAATATTTTACTGGAAATAAGCAATTTTCAAATGTATCCGGTAACAATTATAAATATGTTTAGAAAAAGTGTTATTAGAACACTAGACTTATCACATTCGCTTTGCGCGTGTAATAATAGTCTTTTTTATTTATTTATTTATTTTTAGTTTAATGTTATAATGTTTAAAAGTGATATATAAATAACTGTATGTAATTATTTTTTTAAAGAAAGATGTAAGGTAACGTGAAATAATGTTTAAAAATGAGATAAAAATAATTTCCTAAGTTTTAGGTTGAATGGAGAAAATAAAAGAAAAAATCTAAAACTTAAGAACAGTGAATTACTCTTCTAACCAATTTGTGTTTTTAATTTAAAATTATTTAACTAAAAGATAGTGGTATTTTAGAGAGTTTAAGAATTTGTGTAAGAGTATTTTAGTACGCAAAATGTTGAAACTCAAACAGAGAATCCTCTTATTAATAAATCCTCTTACGAGATACATATATACATGTGGTCTAAAACCGTTTACAATTGGCTATAATAATTCTCTATACTTTTCTTGGTAGGGATGTGATGCCTCAATCATGATAGCATCACCAAACAATGATGCAGAAAAGGATGCCCCAGATAATCTTTCCCTAGCTGGAGATGGGTTTGACACTGTTATCAAGGCAAAGCAAGCCGTGGAACAAGCCTGCCCTGGCAAAGTCTCATGTGCCGACATTTTAGCTATTGCTGCAAGAGATGTTGTTGTCCTGGTATGACTGGTTTGGTTGCTTATTCAATTATCTGTACTTCAAACCAAAGCTAACTACATTTCTATCTTACATAATCGAACTAATATATACAAAACTCTCAGGCTGGAGGCCCTTCATTCAATGTAGAACTTGGACGCCGCGATGGCCTTATTTCTCAGGCATCTCTGGTAGCTGGTAATTTGCCAGAACCAACCTTTAGTCTCAACCAGCTCAACACCATTTTTGCCAAAAACAATCTTAGCCAAAATGATATGATTGCATTGTCTGGAGCTCATACTCTAGGCTTCTCACACTGCAGTCGCTTTTCAAACCGCTTGTACTCATTTTCATCATCATCTCCTGTTGACCCTTCTTTGAATTCTACTTATGCCCAGCAGTTGGAAGGAGAATGTCCTCAAAACGTAGACCCCAACATAGCTGTTACTCTTGATCCTGTAACCCCACAAACTTTCGACAATGTGTACTACCAAAACCTGGTTGCAGGAATGGGCTTGTTAACTTCGGATCAGGTGCTCTACACTGACCCAACATCTCAACCTACCATCGTTGATTTTGCTAACAATCCTGGTGATTTCAATGGAGCTTTTATCAGGGCAATGAGGAAGCTCGGTAGAGTTGGTGTTAAGACTGGTAACGATGGAGAGATTAGGACAGACTGCACATCATTCAATTCATGAAGATAGGATATATCCTAGCAACAATTACAGGTTCTAGTGAGGAAAATATGATCATTGTGAAATAATACCCCCCCGAAGAACAGAAGTTAAACTGTAATCACAAAAATTGATTACTATATATAATATAGGTAGCAATTGCTGCACTTGTATTATTATTCATATAATTAGAATAAGTCGGCTGGGTTGTAAGATATATTCAATAATAACGTGTTCCATTATTTAATTCTCGGTTATAAAAGCTGGTAATAGATGCCTTACAATTTATTTATTAGAGTTGTTGTATTGGGTTGTTGAAGTGGTACCAATTGCATTATTTATTTATTTTTACATTAGTTTGTAAACTTTTTATGAGATTTTTTTTTTTTGGGTGTAGGAAGAAGATATTTCATTAAAACAGAGCAATACAAATTCAATACATCAGATTAATTTGGACTAATGATTTTGTAGCCTTCTGGCCCAAATAATTTAATTAGTTTGTAATTGGACATTTTTCTTCAAATACATTTTGTATAAATATGAGCACTAATTGTAGAATCCCATTATAAAGATATGAAAGAAATAATATACAGGAAATATGCATGAAACTGGCATGCATCCTGGCTCCCGAGACTCTTTCATAGAATTCCAACAATTTCTCCCGCTCCACCTTGACCTCATTCTGTGAAATTTTGGCCACAAACCGAATCCAAAAAAAAAAAAAAATATATATATATATATATATATATATATACACACACAGAGGCTAAGAGTCCAAACGGTAAAGTGACGAAATAATGTGGACCATGAGCCCATTTATGATGTAATTGAAATTAGATCGTGAGCCCATTCCCTAGAGGTGAAAACAATTGTGAACCATGAGCCCAACAAGAAAAGTATAAAAAATACTGGGCAAAGGCTCATCCCATGTGGTTGGATACAAGTTTGGGCCTCATTTGCGTTGAAGTTCAAACTATCTTGAACCAAAAAGCTCAACCTATGTGGCTGGATACAAGTTCAAATGAAATTACACCACATGGCATGAGAAAAAACAGCCTCAACACATAGCACCTTGAAAGCAATGGTAAAGAACAGAAACCAAGAACATACTGGGCAAGCATGTTTTATTCATTTGTGAAGCACAGTGGACAAAACTGGCAGTGATTCTAAAAACTTCAAGCCAATTAATGTTTGGAGAGGTAATAAATACAGCATCTCAACATTCAAACGAGAAAATCTCACACAACACAACTAAGCCCTTAGTGACCAACTACAACACATTACAAGGAGCAAAGTCTCACTCTCAAGAGAAGTTTTTGAACCATGCTTTCCTTCACATCATCCTCATGATGTATCATGTACGTTTATAATAACATGCAAGATAACTAGAGAACCTTGAACAAACCACAATAATTTGGATGATAATCCGGTTATGTAAGCTTAGTTGAACTCAATTTCCCGTAGAGGTGAGCATATACAATCTTGGTCCGATAAACAAGAATCATGCTTAATACAACCGTGATAATGCAGAATCCAGACATTATTACTGAAGTTAGAAAGAAGCATACGGCACCTTCGCACTTCAGTGGTTCATCCACACCAAACATGCCTGAGAAAATTGATCCCCAATTCTGCTGCTGGTAATGGTGTTGATGAGCTTGCTTCTCTGCTTCACAGTCACATATACTGCTAGCAATTAGGCCAGAGAAGACTAAAGAACCTGCAGGGTTTGCCAATGTGAGGAAATTGAACAAAGCCCCAAATTTTTTCAAACCAAACAACTCGGAGGCAGCAGCTGGCACAATCGCCCAATGAGCCCCATAAATAAGTCCAATCAACAGCGTACCAATGTACATTGCCCCAGGCCACTCCATTGCAAAGAAAATATGATCAATTGCCATAATGAATTGCGCCACAACCATTGCAACGGGTCTTGGATAAGCATAGTCCCTGTTGAATAAAATCACATGGGTGAAGGGGAAAAAACTCAAAATCAAAATTAAAGCTTAATAAACATCCAGCAGGAAATGAGATCAACTTGTACCTCACAATAAGCTCAGAGAAGTAACCACCACCAATTCGACCTAAAAAGTTCCAAATGCTGATCATGGATACAAATATATGTGTGTTATCATACCCTAGAGACTGGCTCATCTGACCCAGATTATCAATCACTGTCATCCCAGATCCAGAACCCAATAGAAGTGAGAAAAACATAAGCCAAAAGTCTGCTTTAATTAAAGCTTGCATCAGGGTGAAGTCCTCCCCTCTATGTGGACCCTTCCTCTTCTTGACCCTTACTGCTCCATCTGCAGCTGCCTGGAAGAGTCTTGCTTGCAAATGGGCAATTCGTTTTTGCCTCTCTGATGCTGGAAGCAAGTCCATTTCCTTAGGCTTTTCATCTTCCAGCTCACTGAATATTAGCTCACTAGACTCCTGTTGAAGTCCGTTAGGTTCTTGTTTCTGTGGCTCAAGCAGAAGTGCCTCTTCTTCTGGAGGTCTTGGATGTCACATCCCAAACCCGATTCCCGGATTTGTGACCATGACCGGTATGTTAATATCAAGCCTAAACTTGGTATTAACAAGAACCAACTAAAGTTTTTCAAAAGCTTTTACAAAAACTTCTCTCTTTCTTTTCATCTTTGTTTCTTTACTTAAATGATATAACTTTTCACTTGACATTCAGAGCATTTACACTATACTCAAAGAATAACATAATCCACCAATTACTCAAATTCTAAATTTCACATAATACATCTCTTAATACTTTAAGGTACACAACTTTCTTTAGATCCTAAAATACATAATACTACAAAGCTAAACATCAAATTGCCAATTTAGGATCTATACTTTTAAAACTAAAACCAACTCCTTCCAAAACTCGACTAAGACTCCCGCTGCTCCAATATAAAACATGTTGACTGAAAGAGTGGAAGGGGTGAGCTACACAGCTCAGTAAGAGTAAGATACACAAATATTTAATAAGAATGCATATAAATCAAATCATTTCATTTTATAAATATTCAAAACATGGAACATCTTTTCATGCATAGTATTTTATACTATTCATACTGATAACTTATACGCTTTTCGTAGGAAAATAATTGTTCTCCCTTTTCTTATTAGAATAATATTACCAAAACCTTTCAAATAGAATTTCTTTCATTTCTTATAAAGTCACCAAATATAATATTGATTATTTAAAATCACACATACATACATACATACATCCATATATATATATATATATATATATATATATATATATATATATATATATATTTTCATTACAAAATAATCATTTTAACTTAAATCAGATAATTGGTAACTTTGTCTTAACTAGAAACATCTTAACGAATAAGAAAACTTTTCTTTTATAAACTTCTTCTCATAAAATATTATAACTTTTATAGTCATAAAACTTAACATTTCATAAACAACAGATATCTGATAACTTTTTAATATAAACTTGTACTTTTATCAGAAACTTTACCTTTATAGAACACTAAAACTTTTTCATTAGATTATTTATCTTTAAAGTACAACAGAACTTCAGAAACTTTTATCTTTAAAGAACAGCTTTTCTTTTCATCATAAACTTCTTTTCATGAGAGCTTTTAACTTTTCATAATGCATTTAAACCAAATCATTCCCTCATGATCATAATATAATATAGTTGTTCATAATAAATTGGTTAATCCATATTTGGTAAGTCTGTACTTATTCTGTGGTGCATGTGCATGGCAGAGAAGGCCTCATCACATTTGGGTGCCCTCATATGCATGATATTATCCTCTTTAGGAGGCCTGATGACACATCCCCTCAAGGTTTTGTTTCTCCTTACTATCCGTATACATTGGGGAAAAGGCCCTGTACATATTAGAGTTACGGGCACCCCCATTTCCTCCAACTTTAAATGTCCAAATATATAACATTTTCCATGAAAAGCCAGTAATTTAACCCCTACTAGCCGAGTTCAGATTACCAGAGGACATAACCCGAAAACATTTCATACTTATATATCATACTAAAATTCATAATTTGCATAACATTTCACAATAATAGCATTTCCATTATTTTCTTTAAACATCATGTTTGTGGAATTAGTAATAGCATCAATATGCTTAAATCACATACATAGGGTTTCGAAAGCTCACGAACATATCTTTGTCTGAAACATGATTATATGTCATATCTCTAATCAAAAACCTTTTAATGCATCATATACTTTAAAATAACCTCATGACTTACCAGATGCCCATATAACTTATCACTTACCTGAAAGTAGACGAACCGAAAGCCTACAGTCAAAGGAGCTTAGACTTGGGTACTAGTAACACCTAAACCAAATATCAAAAATTATTACTGTCAATTATTTATAATCTTTACAATTCTTATTCAATGACATTATAAACTAATATGTTTATTAAATATTCTTTTATTAATTATAGAAAGAAAGTAGCTTAAAATAATAATAATACTTAACCACTCAAAAACATAGTTTAACTATACAATTGGGTCGGGGTGTTACATTGGATCTATCCAAAAACATAGTGACATAGGAATCACAATTGGAATCAAGAGAAGGATAAACAAAATTACAGTAAAAATTGTGATCATTGTATGGTTCAAATCAACCAGATCTTCAACAAGCATGACCCCCATCAAATAAGCAGCCAGTAGGATGCACACACTATAGATATATGTGAAGCATACACCATCAGTTGGCCGGACTTGTTTGTGACCATTAACAGGTCTAATAAGGAACATTAAAACAATAACTACCATTGTTGGACCAACTGCAACTATGAAAATCAGAGATGCATGATCAGGGGATATCTGAGTCAAAATTGCACCACCCAATCCAACAAATCCTTTCAGAATTCCAACCCCAGGACCCCTACTTTTTGGGAAGTTTTGCACGCAAGAAACTAGAGCAACTGTGTTGAAGTATGTCTCACCATTTGTTCCCACAAATATAAGAATGCACATCTGCATATTGATTTCTATTAATGATATAACTAGCCAAGAGGGTATATACGATTCAAAAGTTTTCTAATATCTCATACTCAGAAAACATAAGCACTAATGTTGAGCCTTTAGATAATTTTCTTAACATAGCAATACATTCTCGGAATCCAAAACGGGGGAAAAGAAAATCATTACGAGTGTGAGCCAAATGTCTAGAGTCCTTAATAGTAGTTAAGTTGAAAGCACTAGTAGCAGTTGTATACTTGAAGAAATTGAAGATAAGTTAAGTCCAGTCCCAACAGTAAAGAAGAAACAGGGCAAGTCAGACGGAGTCATTTCAAATAAATAGAACGCAGTCGTTTTGCCATGTTTAACTTAAGTGTTAGCATGTGTGCATGTGTGTTAGGCAGATAGAGTAGATTGGGTTTGTAACTGTATTTCCTACTTTAGTGATTTGGTATATATTAGAGAATGCTCATCTATATTAATGTTGAATTGATTCTTGATGCAATACAATTCTGTTAAGAGATTTTCCCTTTCTCTCTCTCTTTTCTGTTACACTTTATGGTGTGTGTTTCATAGCTTTCTCTGTGTTGTTACATAGTATCAGAGCTTTGATCCTTATCAATGGCTTCCACATCTTCATCTTCTACTTCTAGTTCAACCCTTGTTGTGACTAATACAACTTTACCTACAAATGCTTCATTGCTTCTTTTATCCAATATGTCTTCGATGATGATTGTCAAGCTTGACTATGGCAATTACATTGTTTGGAAGCATTAGATTGAGGTAATTCTTGAAACTTACTCTATGATTGACATTCTTGATGATTCAATTGCTGCTCCAGATCATTTTTTGAAGGATTCTTCTAGTAATCTCACTACTGAGATTAACCCTAGTTTCATTTCTTCGAAGAATCGTGAACAAGCAATGTTCACTTTTATCAATTCTACTTTGTCTCCTTCTATTCTTGCTTTTACTGTTGGGCAAAAATCTACTAATGGAGTATGGAAGGTGTTAGAAAAGAGGTTTGCCTCAGTGTCAAGGTCTCATGTTATGAGTCTTTGTAATGAACTGAGTGCAGTGAAGAAAGGTACTGATACAATTGATGGTTATTTCCAAAAGATTAAGCAGATTAATGATAAATTGGCTGTTGTTTTTGTTTTCTTGGATGATGAAGAGCTTCTCCATATTGCTCTTGATGATTTGCCCTTAGAGTATGATTCTTTTAGTTCTGCAATTAGGACTCGTAGTGATGTTTTTTCTATTAAAGAGTTGAATACTCTACTTAATGTAGAGGAGAGAGTGATCAAGAAAAGGTCTAATAATATTCCTTCTCCTTCAATGGCTATGAATGTGAATTTTCAGTCTCAAATCATGGTTTTTCTAATCAAAGAGGTAGAGGAGGTAGATATTCTAATCAAAGAGAAAGAGGTGGAAGAGGCAATTACAATAATCATAATGGTTTCAACAACAACAAAGGAGGATTTAGTAATTCTGGGTATAATACTAATCCAAGGCAGTCTTCTAAGCTACAAGGCACTCAAGGACCTCCAAGCCAGCCTCCATCAAATAGGCTATCTTGTCAAATCCGTGGCAAAGGTGGTCATTCAGCTCTTGATTGTTATCATAGGATGGATTTTGCATACCAAGGAAGGCATCCACCTGCTAAGTTGGCTTCAATGGTGGCTAACTCTTCTCAAGTGCAGGGTTGCAATGGTTGGCTTACAAACACAGGTTGTTCAAACCATGTTACTCTTAATTTGTCTCAATTGTCTCTTCATCAACAACCTGTTGTGGGCAATGAAACTGTTACAGTAGGCAATGGACAGGAGCTTCCAGTTACTCATGTTGGTCATGGTGAGCTTAAGACTTCTACTCATAACTTTAGGCTTAATAATATACTTAGGGTTCTTGATCTTGCTTCTAATCTCTTGTTTGTTCATAAGTTGTGCCTTCAAAATAATGCTTTATGTTCTTTTGATGCTCACAAGTTCTTAATTTAGGATTTGCCTTCGGGGAAAATCCTTTACAAAGGATTGAGTAAAGATGGTGTACATCCAATTCCATCATCTTCCCCACTCTCATCTTCCACTGCTTTCAACTCTACCTCAAATGTGTCAGCTTCTAAATCCATCAAGTTTGATGTTCTTCTGCTTTGGCATTACAGGCTTGGACATCCTAGTTTTAGGCTTTTATATTATGCTCTTAAACCTTTCTTTCATTCTATTACTTTGTCTCAAATTGAAGATTGCTGTTCTTCTTGTGAATATTGTATAAGTGCTAAGATCCACAAGTACCCTTTGACTAAAACTCCAATTGTGTTTAATTTTGTACTTGTTGTGGTTCATAGTGATGTTTGGGGCATGGTTTTAAAAACCAGTATAGTCAATGAACAGGTAAAGGGACTAATTACCGGTTTTATGGTCCGACCAGGGTCGAACCGATGGTCGAACCGATGGTCGAACCTATGATGTCATAAATAATTTAATTTAAAATATTTAAATGAATTTTATGTGAATTTTTATTTTTCATAAATTATATTAAGAAAATATTTAAAAAAAATAAAAGATTTTCTTTATTCTTCATTTTTTTTCCTAATTAATAATTGTTGAAAAAGTATAATTTGCTATTTAAGTTCCATATATATATATATATATATATATTATAAATAATATTTTTTTTGCTGAATTATATAAATAATAGTTTGATATTTAACTATCAACTTTTAACTATATATTAAAAAAAAAGAAAAGGGAAAACCAAAGTTCAAAAGATCAAAATGACTAGACAAGTCATTCATTACCTTTCTTACTTTCATAGCATACTTTCATAGCAATTGTCACACTCACTGACTCACACATGTTCACTCTTCTTTTCTTTTTTGTTTTATTTTTTTTGTTTCTCTTAAATCTATAACCACACATTACCACCCACCCTCAACCTCAAGGCCTCAAATCAGTTTCAAACTCCTTTTTCAAATTTTACTCCTCCTTAGTTTTCTTTCCACACTTTTTCAGTAATGCAGTAAATTTCGTCTCAACCACTCCCTCTCAAATCTCAAGTCTTTCTCTTTCTCAAGATAAGTTTTTGATGGTCTTTCTTTACATTTTATTTCAGTCAAAGCTTAAAGCACAGATTTCTTATACATATCATCCAATAGAAGTATTTCTTTTATTTTATTTTCACCACAAATTTTCCCCAATTTTACTTTAGTGCAATTCTAAGAAGTTTTTTCTATTTTATTCCAGTTTTTCTTCTTATTCTTCTTCAGATTCAAGAACCGGTTTAACCATAGCGGTTTTCGGTTTTTCCGATTTAACCGGCAATTTTTAGTTTTTTCTGGTTTTTCTTCTATTTTCGGTTTTTAATGTAACCGGACAGGATTGGTGTCCGGTTCTCAGTTGAACCGGCCAGTCCGGTCTGGTTTTTAAAACATTGGTTTGGGTTCCAGCACCTTTATCTTCTATTCTTGGCTTTTCCTATTATGTGATTTTTGTGGATGATTATATTCGGTTTACATGGTTATTTTTGCTCAAACATAAGCATGAAGTGTTATCTGTGTTTTAGCATTTTAATTTTTAAGGCACTTGTTGAAAATCAATTTTCTACTAAACTTAAAGTGCTTAGGACAGATAATGGTACTGAATACACCAATTCTGCCTTTCAAGCCTTTTGTTCCTAGCATGGCATTTTGCATTAAACTTCTTGTCCTCATACCCTTCAAAAGAATGGGGTTTCTGAAAGAAAACATAGGCACATTGTTGACACTAGTCTCTCTCTACTTTATAGGTCTCATTTACCTTACAATTACTGGTCTTATGCATTTTTCACTGCAGTTTTTCTCATTAATAGATTACCCTCTTCTGTCTTGAATTTCAAGTCTCCTTGGGAACTTTTGTACTCTAAACCACCTCCTTTTCAAGCTCTTAAGGCCTTTCGTTGTGCTTGCTATCCTTATCTTAGGCCTTACAATAAGAACAAGTTAAAACCTAGGTTTCAAGAATGCATTTTCTAGGTTATCCTCCACTGTCTAAGGGCTATATCTGCCTTGTCCTACCAGCAATAAGATCTACATTGCTTGTTATGCCTTATTCAATGAGTCCTTGTTTCCTTTTGCTTAGTCTTCCTTCTCAATTGAACCTCATACCCCTTTCACTACTACTTTTTCTCTTTGGTTTCCCAATTCCTCATTTGTTTCTTCTACTGATAGTGTCAGTCTTGTCACATCTAATCTTTCTGCTTCTATTCCTTCATCCACTTCTTTAGACCTTACTACTTCTTTACTTCCTTCTTTGTTACATGTCTCCACTCCTATTCCTGTGGTTCCTCCTTCATCCAATACTCCTTTTCCCATTTCCCCTATTTCTGATCCTAGTGTGTTTGCCACTGTTATTCCACCTTCTACTGACCTTCCTAATTCTAATTCTAATCCTAATTCTACTTCTAATTCTTCTTCCTCTCTTCCTATTTCTCACAATTCACATCCTATGGTTACAAGATCAAAAGATGGTATATATAAGCCTAAAGCTTTAGTAGTTAAGCATGACTATTCTAAGACTAAACCTCCTTCCTATGCTATTGCTGCTAAACACCCTCAATGGGTGGCTGCCATGGACTCTGAATTTCAGTCCCTTCAGATATAGAAGATTTGGTCCTTAGTTCATTTGCCTGCTAATAAAAATGTGGTCACTTGTAAGTGGGTTTACAAATTGAAAAGGCATGTTGATGGCTCTATTGCTAGATATAAAGCCAGGTTAGTGGCTAGAGGTTATCTTCAACAATATGGTCTTGACTATGATGAGACATTCAACCCTGTGGTTAAGCCTGCTACTATGAGACTTCTCTTGGCCTTGGCTGTGAACAATGGTTGGGAATTAAGACAGCTTAATATGAGTAATGCCTTTCTCCATGGCATTTTGAAAGAAGAGGTTTATATAAGACAGCCTCAAGGTTATGTTGATCCTTAGTTTCCTCATCATGTTTGTTTTCTTCACAAGGCCCTTTATGGTCTCAAACAAGCTCCTAGAGCCTAGTTTGAGAGATTTACGTCTTATTTGTATAATATTGGATTCTTTGCTTCTAGTGCTGATGGGAACTTATTCATCTACAGACATGATTGTCATTTGATCTTTCTTTTACTCTATGTAGATGACATTATTCTTATAGGGAATGATTTTGTCTTCACTACCTCTATCATTCAGCTTTTAAGTTCTGCCTTTGATCTTAAGGATCTTGGTCTTCTGCATTACTTTCTTGGCTTACAAATTGAGTACACTGATTTAGGTTTATTTGTGCATCAGACTAAATATGCCACTAATTTGTTGTCCAAGTTTGCAATGTCATATTGTAAGCCTTGCAAGACTCCTTGCTCTCCTAATCAGCATCTTATGCCTCATGATAGTCCTTCCTTATCTGATGCTACCTCTTATAGAAGTCTTGTTAGTGCCCTTCAATACCTTACCTTTATTAGGCCAAACTTGTCTTCTGCTGTTCAACAAGCCTGTCAGTTTATGGGTGAACCTACACAGAATCATTTGCAGGCCTCTAAACATATTCTATGATATCTTAAGAGAACACTTCACTATGGCCTTACTTTTACTCTTGGTTTTCCTTCCTTGTCTGCCTACTATGATGCTGATTTGGCAGGTGATCCAGTTGATCTTAGGTCTATTTCTAGCATTGTTGTTTTCTTTGGCAACTGTCCTATTACCTGGTTTGTTAAGAAGTAATCAACCGTTTCTAGATCTTCCACTAAAGCTGAATATAGGGCATTGGCTTCTATTGCTACTGAGTTGTTTTGGATTAGGATGCTCCTTCGTGATTTGGGCATATTTCTTTCCAATCCTCCTTTGTTATGGTGTGATAATGTTAGTGCTTTGGCCATTGCTTTTAATCCTGTCTTCTATGCTCGTACAAATCACATTGAGGTGGATTACCATTTTGTGCATGAGAAGGTTCTTAGGAAGGATCTTTTGGTCAAATTTATTTCTTCCAATGATCAGCTTGCTGATATTTTTACTAAGGGGTTGTCTCCTTCTCGGTTTCACTGGTTAACTTCCAAACTCATGTGGAAATTCCCATTTCGTTTGAGGGGGAATGAAAAGCACTAGCAATAGTTGTACACTTGAATTAATTGAAGATGAGTTAAGTCCAATCCCAATGGTAAAAAAGAAACAGGGCAAGTCAGATGGAGTCGTTTTAGATAAATAGAACGCAGTCGTTTTGCCATGTTTAACTTAAGTGTTAGCACGTGTACACGTGTGTTAGGCGGATAGAGTAGATTGGGTTTGTAATTGTATTTCCTGCTTTAGTGATTGGGTATATATTAGAGAATGCTCATCTGTATTAAGTGTTGAATTGATTCTTGATGCAATACAATTCTGTTAAGAGATTTTCCCTTTTTCTCTCTTTTTTCTATTACACTCTGTGGTGTGTGTTTCATAGCTTTCTCTATATTGTTACACAAGTAATGTGAAATAGTTTGCATCCAAATGTCACCCTAGGGGTCTCAGTAAAGTATGTGCACATTTAATTTGACAACTAGCAAGTAACATTGAAAGAAGAAGATGAACCACCCTCAATTTAGCTGGCCTTGGCTTAGTGATTAGTAAAGGATTATCGGCTTTACTTGCTTATGCTCGGCACAACTCACAGCTCATCTTTTAGAGCTCATGGGACTCACTTCACATGTGCACTTTAAGCGAATTGATAAATTACTTTTAAAACTAAATTCAATAGCTCTTATTAGACCAAGATAAACATAAAATAAAATTATATTAGTTTGATGGAGACAAATAAGAACTCAGAATCCTTTGCTCGATCAATCTGTAAGCATTTCTCTTTAACCAAGTCTTATGTCCTTCTATTCGGTTGGGAAGAGACAAAGAAAAGAAACTTCTCTCTTCTATCACCACATAAAACAAGCTATTTCTTGAAGATCACCCATAAAAAATATTCTGGTGAAATACATAGCCAAATAGTTAAGCATGTCACTAAAGTATCCAATTCTCAATCATGGCCTTGTATATGTAGTTACCAACAAAAGAAATGCTGGAGTAAAATAACCATCTTGCAAGAAGCAGGACTAACCTTTAAGAAGATATATACTAGAGACTAAGTGTTACAAAAGTTCAATTTAATATTTAGCATGAGAGCTAGTTTATTTATTTTTATGAATATGAGAACAACTAGTTGGAAAATATGATCTGATGGAAAGAACAAATTTCTAATTTAGCAACAATGTTAGAAATCTATATTTAATGCATTTAAGAGGCAACATACAAGTCAGAGACCAAACAATTTGGACCTACATCTTATAGATTCTCAATAAGAAGATAAAAACAAAAGAAGACAGTTGCCTTTGGTGCGGACACCAAATATGCCTATTGTACCTGATTGATTCTAAATAATCCTAATTAATGTTGATTGATGCTGATAGATGTTGAGCACTTTTAGCATATAATTAATGCTGCCTAAGATTAAAACTTTCATATGGCAATGCTTGCACCATAGTATTGGAGTTGGAATGTGTCTTGTTCAAAGATGTCTCAACACAAATGATGTCTGTCCTCTGTGTGAAAATGAGTTTGAAACAATTATACATAGACTTAGAGACTACCCTTTCTCCAAGAATATTCGGCACCGACTGGGCATAAATTCTAACAGCAACTTTTACGAGGATGACCTTTAGCTTTGGATGGAGAAAAATTGTAAAGACCAGTCCCACAAGCTGCAGCATCAGCCCCTTGGAAGATTATTTTTCCGTTTTCTATTTGGTGTATATGGAAGCATAGAAACAATGTTATCTTTTGAGATCGTTCTGCTCAAATTGACATTCACCGAGATATTGTCTTTAGAGCTTCAGAATTCCAATACTGCGTTCTTAATCCTACACGCATGGGCAACAAGACAGTGGTGCAAATTAGATGGGAAAAGCCCCAACCTAGGTGGATTCGACTCAACACTGATAGTTCAGCTCTTGGAATCCAGGTAGAGCTGGAGGTGGCGACATTCTTAGAGATGACCAAGGGAACTGGGTTGCGAGTTTCTCTAGGAATATTGGCTTCTCCACCAGCTTTATTGCGGAACTTTAGGCCCTTAGAGATGGGCTTACCCTTTGCAACAATTTAAATTTAAATGCTATTGACATTCAAATTGATACTAAAGAAATTATTGTCTTGCTCTCTAATCCTTCTTACTCTAACGACTTTGCTATGCCTATTGTTGATGATTGTAGGCAGTTGATTTTTCGGATTCCCCAAGTCTGGATTGGGCACTGCTACCATGAAGCCAACTCTTGTGCGAACTTCCTTGCTAGGATAGGTTCCTCTCAAAATAGAGATTTCATTTTGTACAATGATTCGCCTGTGGATCTTCAGGAGTTGTTTAGCGCAGACTCTGCTAGTTTTTATTGTAACAAACTGCTATCTAAGCCCCCTCTCCCCCCTTAATTTGTTGGTTTAATGAAGTTTCCTTTTGATAAAAAAAAATGCTGATTGATTTTGTGATCATTTATGTTTGGAATTAAATTGTATTTTCCACCCTTAACTATAGTGTAATCATAAGCCTAATCTTTCAAAAAAAGTTTCTTTGTCGCTAGTGAAGGTTGGGTTCCCTAACCTCTCCTAGGCAGTAGAACCACTGTCCCTCTTCGAAGGTGCTGTTTTGTCCCTTAGGGTAATAATGTTACACTAAGGTTTTGTTGTGGGTTTTCTTCTTCGAGGATAGGGAAACACTCATCATCTCTTGCACCATGGAGGTTCTCACTATACAGTGGAATGGGCTCTCTCTTTCACACAGGGAAGGACCTAAGTTCCGGTTACACTCAGATTTGGCTTCTATCGAATATACTATTATTGCAAAATTTTTGACGAAGCGAGCTTTAAACACTGATGCAATTGCAACAACTTTCAAGTCGTTATGGCAATCCAAAAATGGCTTTAGGGTGAAAAACCTTGATAACCATGTTATCTTATTCAATTTTGACAATGAGGAAGAGGTGGATACGATTATGGCCAATGAGCCGTGGAGTTTTGACAAGCATCTTATGGTCCTACAATGATATGGTAAGAACTCAATTGTGGAAGAACTACCATTTAATCTTACTCATTTTTGGGTGCAGGTACATGGCATTCCTTTAGGATTTATGAACTCGACAGTGGCAGCAGGACTTTGTGAAACTGTAGGGAAAGTTATCTGCCACCTAAAAATGCCCATTGAAGATGGTGGTGGTTTCATGAGAATGCGGGTTCTTATCGATATATCTCAACCCTTATATCGGGGAAGGGTTATTTGCCTTGAGGATGATAAAGAACTATGGGTTTCATTCAAATATGAGCGGCTACCCAATTTGTGTTATTGGTGTGGCCGCCTAACACATAATGACCGTGATTGTGAGTTGTGGTTAGACAGTGAAGGTATAAGGTACCCTTGAGGAAATAGATAAGCGGTATGGTCCACGGATACGAGCTCATCCTTTTGTGAGCTCACGCGCAAGTCAGTGATTACAGTACCGGGTTTCTACATCAAAAATAAGGACATACCAAAAGGTGGTAAATCCGACGGTTTATCACAGCGGCTGCCAACGACAAATGTGCTTTTGAAACGTACACAGGGAGCCTCTCAGACTAATCAGGAAACTACTGAAATGGTAGAAGTAATAAATGCAAATTCAAAAAATTCTTTCCTTACATAGAATGGTCGTGCTGGCCATGATCAATTAGGTTCAGATTTGGCGCAATCACAGGTTAGCATGGAAACGTTGGAGAAACAAATTGAGGAAATAGACTAAGAATTACGTAAGTTTGACTTACTTGGGAATAAAGTTCACGAGAAGAGTATGGACATTGAAGATACTTCCCCACAATATACCCCCCTTCAACCAAAAATATCCTCCCATAGCCCTCCCTTTACGCCTCCTTCCTTCCAGAACTCTAATGAATCAGCTGAACACCAACAAAATCCCAACCCGATCCCATCACCCCTCCATACTCCCAATATGGCCCCACCACCCATTAATACTCCCAACACTACCAAATATAACCCGACCCCACCACCCTTCAATACTCCCAAAAATCCCACAAATAACCATGCTTTTCCCATACTAGACGTAACCCATGTAAACACCCACCCCATAATCACACATACCCCCTTTCCCTCCAAAATTCCTAACCAACTTACTACATCTCAAACACTTCCAAACCCAACGTCACCACCCCATCATACCTCCAAAACTGCCTATGTTTCTTCCTCCAAAAATAGAGCACCAACTGACACCCCACCATCCCTCTATACTTCCAACATAGCCCCACCAACCATTAATACTCCCAACACTAACACAAATAACCCGACCCCACCACCCCTCAATACCTCCAATAACACCTCTGTTCCTCCCTCCAAAAATAAAGCACCTAATGGCACCCCTCCCTTGGCTACTTGGAAACGTATCCCAAGACCTGGAACACAAGAAGCTCTGATTAAGACTGAACCATTGGGGCAGAAATGTGCAGCTCCTCATCATGCACATCAATCTGAGTTACCAAGTAAGAAATATCTGGCTTCTCAAATTGATAATGAAAACATCTTGATATTGGCGGAGGTTGGTTCCCAGCCCTACTAGGAGCAATGAGTTTACTAGTATAGAACTGTCTTGGGCTTGGGAGCCTATGTACAGAAGATTAGCTTGTAGATATGGTGTGGGCAAAAGATCCCTCGGTTGTGTTCATAGCCGAAACATGGACCGATAAAGCAAGGCTGGAGAGAGTTTAGAGACAAATTCAATTCACAAACATGTTTGAATCACCAAGGAGAGATAAAGCGGGCGGACTGGCCTTATTTTGGAAGGAATATTTTCCATTAGACATTGAAACTTTTTCTTCAAATCATATTGATAGCACAATCAACAAAAATCAGGTTAATGAATGGAGATTTACGGGCTTTTATGGAGAACCAATTACACAAAAAAGACTCGAATTTTGGGCCAAACTATGACAGTTGAAAAATAGGAGAGCTTCACCATGTTTGTGCTGGAGATTTCAATAAAATTACTCGGCAATCTGAAAAAAGTGGTGGAAGACCAAGGCCACACAGTCAAATGCAACTTTTCAAAGATGTGGTGGACGAATGTGCTTTTATGGACCTTGGCTTTGTGGGCTTCCCTTTTACTTGGCATAAAAACTTTGCTGACTACAATATTTGGGAACGGTTAGATAGGGCTTTGGCTATAAATGAATGGTTCAGTATGTTTCCTGGAACAAAGGTCTGTGAGAGTGCCCTTTTGGTGACACTCAGACCCAAGGATCCCGGGCCTAAATGAAAAGGAGGATTTGGTGGACCGGGCCTTGATTCATCGCAGCTAACGAGCTGTTTAAGAATCAAGTGGGATGCAGAGAATACTCCTGACAATATAAAGAAAATGACAAACAAGGATATCGAAGAGTGCCAAAAATTAACAAGGTAAATTCAGAAGGAAAGAAACAGGATTAGCAAAGCGATAAAAATTAGTGCTGTGGGGATCCTGGGAAATATGAAGCAATGTTTCATTAATACACTATCTGTTTGATTACAGAAAGCTCACTAGGACGTGATACAAGGTTCAATCAAGCTCAAAAATTGCAGTCTTGAATGGCTATTTCAACCTTCAAAACTTGCAAAGTTTGATTCTCGTTGAATCCGAGTATGTGCAATAGTGGCTTTTACAGGATACCGGGAAGCAATACTTGTTTTTCCCTTAGTATTTTCCTTTCTGCACAGATTTTCTGATAGTTTTTCCTGGAGAATTTCTTCTTTCTTGTGTTTCTTTCTTTTCTTTGCTACCTTCTTCACAACCCATCCCCTCTTTTTATAATGGAGTTTTTTGGGCTTCCCGGGGAACCGTTGGTTCCCCTGTTTTGCTCTTTTGCAAACAGAGCATGTCCTGTCCCCATCGTCTCGGTAAGTCCCTTTTCCGTTTTTTCTCATTCTTTCCTTCTCTTAGCTCTAATTCTTTTGAAAGCTTCTGGTTGGCCATCTTCTTTGGGACGTGCTGAGGTATGCCCTTCTCGGCATCCCCATTTCTGGCGTCTTCCACTTTTCCCTTTTCTTTCCTATTTGGGCAGAATCCTGTTCTGCCATTTTTGAAAGTCGTTTGTTATCATTCTTCTTCCCTGTCCTGGTTCCCCGAAGCCTTTTCTGTCTGTGCCATGAGAGGTCGCTCGCGTTTTGCTTTTATTTCTTGTTTTCTTCTTCTGTCTTCTTTCTATCGATCTGTCCCAGTCTTCCTTTTTCTTTGTGCCTGAAGGGATCCGTGCTTATTGATGGTTCCTGAGGATCCTTACTTCTTATATTTTGCTGTGGTCCTCTTTTTTTGGATGCTTCTTTTTTTCTGGGCTTCAGGATCCTCTGGGCCTTTTTTTTATTCCCTCATGGGTCTCCCGTATCTATTACTTTGGGCTTAGCTTGAATTTTCCTTTTGGGCTTGACTTGTTCTTTTTTGGGCTTATTTCACTATGAGCCTTTTTTAGACCTCAACATTTAGCCCCCCGAGCTCGTGGGTTGCCTGAAGCCCATGCGTGAGTGATTTAGGTTTCCTAAGATTTTCGTGGGATCCCCTTTTTCTCAACTTCTACTGGGTTCCCTTCCTTTTTACTTGGGATCCCGGCCCTTTTCTGCTGCTTTTGGTCACCTCCTTTTTGCGTGTCGCATTCCCTTATAATTATTACTTTTTGCAGCTTCCTCTTTACACGGGACGTGGCAGTTGAGTATTTGAGGTAAAACTCCTCTACCCACTTTTCTCGTTTCCCGTTACTTCTCATTAATAACCGCTGATTAATCCCTTCTTCAAATTAAATTTTTTGGTAACTGGCGCGTCTTTCCATAAACTGTTTTCCCCAACTGCTATTTGCGCATTTATTGTAGCCGTTTCATCTTATCACTTTGCTTCTTTGAGTTTTTCACTCTTTGAGTTTCTCTTTCTTTTTCTCTTCTTCTCTGTTACTCTAGTCTTCCCCCTTTTCGCACTTTCAATCTCCTTTCTTCTCATAGTACGTGTTGTTCCGATGGCTTCTTCTTCTTCTCGAAAGAGGAGAGAGCGTACTCCCAGTCCTTCTGAGGGTGAAGGTTCTTCTGGTTCTGCTCTGAGTGATTCTCACGAGGTTACCGAACATCCGGCCTTCCCTTTACGGGATCCTTGGTATTCTCCCAGTTTATTTTTCCCTCATATATCTCATGGTGAGGCTCCTCCATCCCCTCATGTTTGGATGTTTTCTGGCCAAGCGGGTTTCGCTGATTCTGCCCAGGTTCCTGATCCTAGAGAGATTTTTGATCTTCAGATTAGACAAGGAATTCGAGAGGCGGTTCCTATTTTCTTTGATTTTGTTCCGAGAAAGATTCAGGGCTGGCCTATATGGGTAGACAAGGAACTGTCGGATGCTGAGTTTGTGGGTCGCTTGGAACGCACCGGTATCCTAAAAGCAGTGGCTATTTCCAGAAACCTTGAGGGCTTCAGAGACGCCAAAGGGCTCAGGCATCTGGTACGTCGTTGGTGCCCTTCCCTTCATACTTTTTTCTTTTCTGCTGGTTAATAACTTCCTCCTCCCGGTATTTGGTGAAGAGAGCTCCTTTGATATTAATCTTTTTGGTGAGGATCTCGTGGTAGAAGACAAATTGTTTGGTAATTTTGGTGGTCGCGCTGCCTCTTCTGGTGGTAAGCCGGCTAGGATGGGGAGATGGGTGATGACCCTCTCTCGTGAGAAAGATAAGGAAGTGAGGTGGGCCGGTTTTCTGGCTTTTTGGCTTAGTAAGTTTTTGTTTAGTGAGTTCCCTAGGTACGGAGTTAAGTCTTCCTTTTTTCCGTTGGCAATCAAGTTGGCTCGAGGTGCCCAGTATCCTTTGACCCTTCTGTTTTTGGGTCATGTTTACTCTCAATTGGACCAACTTCATGGAGATGAGACAGAGGGTGATTCTTGTTATGTGATCACTTCATCTCTTCACTGTGCTATTCTTCAGATTTTCATGTGGGACCGTTCTGCAGCTACTTTGGCCAAGTGCAGGAATTTGAAATTTGTGAAGGACAAATTCCAAGGATCCCCCGACATAGTGAAGGGTCTTTGTGGCAATTCTACCGATGCCTTTCCCATCATTTTTCGTTGGATTAGCTTGAAAGGTGGTGGCCTCAATCTTGTGGAGTTATTTGACCAAGCAGGGAGCTTACATTGGAGATCCCCTCGTGAGTTTGGTCCTGGCTTTGCGTGTGATTCTGTGTTGTCTTCTTTTTTATCTTCTACAGGTAATACCTTTGACTTGCGCCGTGGTGATGAGGGCAGTCTGGCTTATCTTGCCTGCATTAGCCCCTCCTGGCTTCCTGTGCCTTCTTCAAGTGGCCCAAAATATACTCATTATTCAGCACACCGAGTGCTCCGACAATTTGGTTTTGACCAAGACATTCCTCCAGTCTTTAAGGACGTGGTGCCATCCCTTCCTTCCTTGGATCCTTTCCTGAGGCTGCAGGCCTTTTCTTATTGGTCACGGAGGAGCCCCCAATTTGCAGTGCCTAACTCCCAGAGAGGAGTCTTTGCTTCTAGTGGCTACACCAGTTATTGGAGAAGAGTACAAAAGTCTTTTGTTGACTATGTTGGCTCTGGTACAGTTCGAGAAGCCCCGAATCTTAGCATTGTTTCTGCTCCGACATCCAATAGGCGTTTATCCCTTCCTACTGCTGGGATTGTTTCCGCTGCTGCAAGCAGTAAGACTGGGTTCGCAGAGTGGCATGCCTCCAGGGGAGGTTGGGTGACTTATGGACAGGATTTTCCTGAGACTTGGCTGGGTGATAGTCTCATCATTGGCGCTTCCTCTGGAGTGCCCATCAAGAAAGGTGCAGTGGAGACGATAAGTGCTGCCACTGCTCCACTGCTCCGAGTAAAGGTAAGGATGTCAGGTCGAAGAAAATGAAAGCTGTTGATGTTGATGAAAGTACAGGGGGTGTGGAGATAGGTTTTGAGACGAAAAGAAGAAAAACTGAGAAATCTCAAGCACACTTGGCATCTCAGGAAGGCAAGGATGTCAGGGAACCTTTGGTTTCAAGGACCCAGAAGAAGACCAAGGTAGAGTCTTCTTTTTCCCAGGTTCCTGTGACTGCTTCAGTCCATGGTTCTTTAGGATCCTCTGGTTTGGTATCCCAGCCTCCTTTAGGACCCTCTGGGCGTACTCGTAGTAAGCAAAAGACTTCCAGAGAATCTGTAGAAAGAGAGAGAGAGGGGCAAGACTTCTTTCCTTCTTCTTTTTTTTTTTTTTTTACCTGTTCACTTTGTTGCACTTATTTCTATTTCGCTGACGAGTGATGATTTCCTTTGCAGTCCAAGCACAAGTCTGATCACAAGAAGGGTAAAAGCCAATCTTCTGGTGACGACGTGGTATGTGTGCGCCCCCCCTTTTTTTTTGTTCTCTCCCTTTTGTTCTGATATTGTGTTGTTAGCATTTCCCGTTGTTGTTTTTTTTACTTGGCGCTGCCTTTTCCTCTTCTTCTTCCTTTAGGTGGAGGTATCCCCTCCTATGACTGGCAAGGCTCTGGGAGAGGAAACTGTCACAGCTCTTTCTGTTGTTTTTCCTGCTGTGGGGGAGGAGTCCCCTACTGGTGGTCCAGCTGAGGAAACCGGGCAACCGATGCAAGGTTCCCAGGATTCTCAGGATCCCAAAGCCTCTAGGATCCCTTCATCTCAAAGTCCTCATCTTGAACGTACTCCTAGTCCTATCAGGACTGTGTTTCCTCAATCCTTGTCAGATAAAGGCGCTTTGGGAGACACTCCTTTATCCAAACAAACAGGTAAGCCTTGTTTCCTTGAAATAACGTTATATCTTTATTTTCTTTTCCAGTTTTTTTTTTGAGTTCCTCCTTTTCTTTCTCCTTTTAGGTCAAACCAGTGAGAAATCCACTCCCAGTGTTGCCTCTTCTCTAGAATCAGAAAGCTCAGAAGGTGAGTGCAAGCTACTCCCATTGTGTTTCCTTTTCTTCTCTTTTCTTCCCTTCGCCCTTCTCTTTCCCTTTTTTTTTTTTATTTTTTTTTATTTTATGGCGAAGCCCCTTGCATCTATTCCTTCCTTTAGCCACTTTGCCATTGGTCCTTCACCTTTTCTTCAACTTGCTTTATGTTCTTTCCCAGAATCCTCGGGGAAGTCAGGGGATCAGGAAGAAGAGGCCCAGCCCCAAGAAGCCGAAACTGGTTTGTCCTTCTTTTTCCCCTTTTGTTTTAAGAATAAACCTGTTCTTCCTTTTCTTTTCTTTTTTTTGAATATTGATGCAGGCTTTGCAGGTTCTGAGCCTGTTATCCTTGAAGGAATTGTGAGACCCGTTCAAGTTGCTGACCTTCATCCAGAGCGAAAGGCTGCAAGTCCTCCTATCTCTGCAAGTGGTGACACAGTGATGGGGGACGCCTCGAAAGTGGCTGCCTCAAACTTGATTCAAGGCTTTCCTCCTTCCTGGCTCGCTTTGATCTCTTGGAATTCAACAGTCTTCCTACCAGCCATTTCCATGTTTTTGGGTCTTCTTATGGCAGCTTCCTGCGCTTCTCTGTTCCTGTGGAAGGTCTGCCGCTGCTAGAGAGTCTGCTCAAGAGTCACAGGGATTTCACCAGTGGCTTCAGGGGAGGCATTTTTCTGGGCAATATTTTGATGGAGTTACTATGTGCTGTGCTGGTTTCCCTGAGGAATTCCTCTGTAGATTCTTTGTCTGAAGAAAAGCTCCTGGAATGGAGAGGGGTGGTGCAAGACCTTCTGGAGGCCAAGTTCAATTTGTCTTTTCTGCTGGATCACTTGCGTCTGCTGGCTCATATGCTGTTTCAGAGGCAATCATTCAAGAGTATAGATACTGAGATAGCTGCTGCTGAGGAAGCTTTGACTCATGCTCACAAGATTTTACAAGACTTGAAGGTCAAGCGGCAGAGGATCCTTTCTACTTTGACTGTGCCTGTTATTTCTCCGGATGCCTCCCTATTGGCCGGCCTCATTCCTTAGCTTATTTTAGATTTACATAAACAATTTGGGGTTGTATAAGTTTTTTTTTTTGAACATTGCTTTCTTCTTTGTTTTTTTTTTTCAAAACTGCTTCTCATTTCTTAGCATGTGAATCTGCCTTTTTCTTTGATATATTGTCTTTTCTTTCCTATGACTTTTTTCTTTTCCTGAGTCCTGGACCATGATTTTCACAGGCTTCACTGTAAGTTCTGGTCCAGGTACCCGGTAATCTATTATGCAAGTACTGAACTGGGTACACTGGTATCTTTTCCTATACATATTTTTGAGATACGGTCCCAGTTCATGAACTTTGACAGGTTCCCCTTTTGCCAAGTGCTGGGCTAGGTATCCTGGATACTTTACTTTTATATGTGATCCTAGACCTATGCACTTGGAACTGTCTGTGGGATATCTGAAGTTATCTGTGAGGTGGATCCTGGGCCATATGTAAAAGGGGTATTACATACCTTTTTTTTTTTATTTGACTCAGGTATCCTTCCTTAAATCTATCCAAACTTGGTCTTTGCAGTATTTAAAGAAAGACTTAAATGTTGAAGAAAACAGGAACTTCATTAAAACATGGTCATTTTTTAAGGAACAAAGAAAAAATCATTTAGTGCAGTATTGACCACAAAGTTTCAATCTATCACATGTTCCTAAACAAAATCATCTTAGACCAGAATTCATGATAAAGGCTGAAAAATAAAAAGAAAAAAATAAAAAAGAACTTAGCAGATAGTGAAGCTAGTAAAAGGACCCTGAGGTACCGGGATCCCCTTGTCCTTATGCATAGTATTGCTTCAGCCATTTCCCGTTTATGGGTTCTGTCAGGACTGTCCCATCTTCTTTGGCAAGGTAATAATACCCACTCTCATGAGCTGCATTGATGATGTAGGGTCCTTCCCATTTTGGGGTGAACTTGGAAGGCCCTGACAGGTTCCTCCTCACGTGCTCCGCCATCCTTAGTACTAATTGCCCTTCAGTGAACACTCTTGAGCGTACTGCTTGTGCATATGCTCTGGTCATTCTTTGTTGGTATCTCTGACTCCTTTTCTTGGCCAGCTCTCTTTCTTCTTCTACCCCTTCCAGATCTGCTAGCCTCTTTTCATTGTTTGCTTCCTCACTTTCTCCTTGATTTTCCTCCAGAACTACCCTTGGTGTAGGAATGACTAACTCCACGGGGCTGACGGCTTCTGTTCCATAGACCAGGGAGAATGGGGAGAATCCTGTGGCTGTCTTTACAGAGCTTCTACATGCCCAAAGCACATCTGCCAGATGGTCACTCCATTTCCCTCCATACTCATGCTTCATTTTCTTAAGGATCTTCAACAT
The DNA here is from genome assembly GCF_932294415.1 of Quercus robur. NCBI lineage: Eukaryota > Viridiplantae > Streptophyta > Magnoliopsida > Fagales > Fagaceae > Quercus > Quercus robur. Next base: position 66,666,361 of record NC_065535.1, on the reverse strand, counting down.
TACCCTATTAGTAGCTTCAACTTAGCCGTTTCCTTGTGGGTAGTATGGGTAGATCTTCCATGCTTGATGTGGTATGCTTCAGTTAACCCCTTCATATCTTTGTTTATGAATGGGGTTCCATTGTCACTGATCAATCTTCTGGGAATCCCGAACCTTGTAATGATGTGGTCTCGAATGAAATTTGCCACAGCTGCTCCGGTAGCTTTTTTCAAAGGGATGGCCTCTACCCATTTTGTAAAGTACTCTGTGGCTGTCAGGATCCATATATAACCGTTGGATGGAGGGTTTATAGGTCCTATGAGATCAAGCCCCCAAGTATGAAAAGGCCATGACGTCGTCATATCCTGTAGGAGATTTGGGTGAGTGTGAATTGCATCTCCTAGGACTTGGCAAGCATGACATGTTTTGACCAGCCCTTCAGAGTCTCTTTTCATCGTTGGCCAGTAATATCCCAACAACAGTAACTGCTTGTACAGCCTTCTCTTCCCTGGGTGACTTCCACAATCTCCAAAGTGCACCTCTCTGACTATTTCTCTGGCTTCCTTTGGTCCCAGGCACCTGAGGGGATCCCCATGGTATCCCTTTTTGAATAAAATGTCGTTCTGCAGGAAATACCTGCACGCTAGCTTTTTGAGCTTGTGGGCCAGTTTCCTGTCGGTTGGCAGGATCCCCTGAGCCAGGTATCCTATGAAAGGAACCCGCCAATCTTCTGGAATAAACACCGCGTAGCTTTCTTCTTTCACTTGGGAGACTACAAGATTGGAATCTCCCAACACTCTCATATTCATATGTTTCACTCCTATGCTGAGTGCTATAGTCAACCTGGTTAAGTATGCCTCATATTCAGCTGCATTATTAGAGCATGAGAAACCAAGCTTGAAGGACAAGGGCATAATATCCCCATTTTCACAGCTTAGTACAATTCCTACCCCATTTGAAGTTGCTGTAGCCGACCCATCAAACCTTATGGTCCATTTCTTCCCTGGAATCTCCATCATTGCTACCTCACCAGGGATTTCTTCGCTCAGCGGGCCTTCCTCCTTTCTTGGAAATTGAGCTAGCAAATCTGCTATGGCCTGGCTCTTGACAACCTTGGGAGTTCTTATACCTATATCATATTGTGAGAGCAACACTAGCCATTGTGCTATCCTTCCCGTGAGAAGGGGCTGGTGCAGGAGTGCTTTTATGGGGTGGGACTTGGTTACCAAGAGGATTTGGTGAGCTGAGAAGTACCTCTTCAACTTTTGGGAAGCATAAATGATCACTAGGCAGGCTTTCTCTATTCTGGGGTACCTGGTCTCGGTATCCTTGAGTGTTCTGCTTACATAATATACAGGCTGCTCATTTCCTTGGTCATCTTCTTATGCCAGCAAAGCTCCTATTGCCTGGGAGTTTGATGCTAAGTATAGCAACAGAGGTCGCCCACGTACTGGTGCCTGGAGGGTGGGCAGATGATTCATGATGCCCTGAATTCTTTGAAAAGCTTCCTGCTGCTCTGTCCCCCAGGTAAATTCATTCCCCTTTTTCAATAGTTTGGATAGGCCTGCTGTAGCTGAGGCTAAACCAAGCATAAATCTCCTAATATAGGAGACCCTTCCTAGGAAACTTTTGAGTTCCCTAACAGTAGTTGGTCTTCTCATCGTGGCGATAGCTGTGGCCTTGGCTGGATCCATGCTTATGCCTTTGTGATGTACCAGGAAAACAAGGAACTTTCCAGCAGACACTCCAAAGGCGCACTTCATGGGGTTCATACGTAACTTGTACTTCCTGCATTTTTCAAAGACTTGCTTAAGTACTTGGAAATGTCCTGTTCTGGTTTTTGACTTGACCACAATATCATCTACATAATCTTCCATCTCCTTATGCATCATGTCATGGAAAATGGCTGTCATGGTCCGCTGATACGTAGCCCCCGCATTTTTGAGGCCAAAGGGCATTACAATGTAGTAAAAGTTCCCAATCGGAGTTCTGAATGCCATCTTCTCTGCATCTTTGGCTGCCATGCGGATTTGGTTGTACCCACTGTACCCATCCATAAATGAGAACATTGAGTTTCCTGCAGCTGAATCTACAAGGAGATCGATATTGGGCAAGGGGAATTCATCTTTAGGACATGCCTTGTTCAAGTTGCGAAAGTCTACACAGCAACGGATCTGACCGTTTTTCTTCTTCACAAGTTCAATGTTGGAAAGCCATTTTGGGTGTTGGATGGGTTTGATAAAACCAGCTGTTAGCAATTTTTTGACCTCTTGAACTATTTGAGCTTCTACCTCAGTGTGGAAGACCCTAGCTGGTTGGACTACTGGCCTCATCCCTGGGTCCACATTAAGGGAATGGACTACCAACCCTGGGTCTAGACCAGACATCTCATCATAGGTCCATGCAAACACATCTCTGTATTTTTGAAGCAAGGTTACTAGTTGTTCTCTTTCTTGCGCCACCAATTGACTGCTAATGAAGACAGGCTTTCGGGATCCCGATTTTGTTCCCAAATCTATTTCCTTTAATTCTTCCTCAGGCTGAATCTGGGCCTCCTTAACTAGTTCTTCTGGAATTTCTTCTTGGTCCATCATGCAGCTTGGTGGTCCGGGACCTTCCTGCACAATGCATTCAGGTCCCGCGCACCTTCACAAACGATAGATTAGCCTTCCCCCAGGTTCCCGCACCACCACACATTCTCGGGATCCTGAAGAGCTGGGCTCCCTTTTTTGTCTTTTTCTTTCCAGAAGGTTCCTCAGGTCACGGGTGCCTCTCCCTCCTTCTTCTTCTTCTAGGACAGGAGCCCCTGGGGTCCTCGGGGCTGAGTTTTCAACATCTGGCTCCAATTCATCATAAAACATCGTTTCTGCAAAGTTCACTTCTCCCTGGTTGAAAGGATTATGGTTAGCAGTGATCCTTATGGGCCTCCCATTCAGTCTCCCTTTAATGCATTGATGGAACATGGATGGAATAAGGCGATGTTTATGAAGCCACAGGTGTCCCAGCAACACATGATAAGAAACTTCTGCATTAATCACATGAAACCTTGTCAGGGCTACTATTGGCCCTACCCTTAAGGCTAGCTGCACGTATCCTTTTGTTGATTCCACCGATCCTCCAAATCCTATTATTTCCATGGGAGCCCCCAGGATCCTTCTGTCAACTAAGCCAACAGCTTCTAGGGTACTCAAGGTTATGAGATTGAGTGATGCTCCCGTATCCACCAGTGCTCTTCTGACTTGAACGCCGTTTATGGTGGCCATTAGATAAAGGGGTCTACGGTGGTCTGGGTGCTCAATCTCCATGTCTTCATCAGTGAAGGTTATTGTATTGGTTGTCTCCAGGAAAGCTCGACTAGCATGTGACTCTGCTGTAAAGCATTCCATCCCTGAATCTGCTGCTATGCTCATGAGAGACTCTGTGGCCACTCTTCTTGCTTCTGGTCCCAATCCTAATTGATTGAATAGTGACCTGAACTTAGGATTCTTCTGGAGGGTCCTGACTGTGCTCGGGTGGAAGGATCCTTCAGATTCTCTTGCTTCTGCCGGGTTCCCATGTATTACTACTGCTACCACCCCTTTTCCTTTGTGGTTAGGCAAGGGGTTCCTCTGCACTTCTGGCTTCTTCTGAGTGAGCTCCAAGGTTCCTTCTCTCAACTTTTTGTGGAAGAGTCTGCGAAGGGTCCAGCAATCCTTGGTGGAGTGCTTGACATAATTATGGATTCTGCAAAATAAAGGATTCTTCCTTTCTTCTTCAGTTGGTGGCCTGGACACAGTGAATGGCCTAATAACCCCATCTCCAATCCATTTGTCTAGGACATGGCTTAACTCTTCAGTTGTACATGGGATCACTGGTGGTTCCTCGAACACCTTCCCATCTGGTCTCTTCCTTTTCTCTCCTACTGATGCTGTCATAGCTTGGGACGCGGGCAGCCTTTTTGTCTTCATGGTTTGCGCCGTCCTTCTGGTTCTTTGTAGCAGGTCAGCAAATTGTGTGATACATAGATTTTCAAGGTTGAGCCTGTAATCAAAAAGCATGTTGGCTATACAGGTTTCCACGAGCTCCTTTTCTTCATGGTCCCCATAGCAGTCTAGGGACACATCTTCGAATCTTTTAATGAATTGAACAGGATCTTCTCCAGGTCTCTGCCTTACCATTTGCAGATTCTGGAAAGTGATTTTGTCTTCACCAGGGTAATATTTGGCTCAGAATTTTTCCATCATCTCATCCCAGGTTTTGATGGACCCGGGTCTCAGCGTGGTGTACCAAGTGTATGCCCTATCCACTAAGGATTTGGCGAATTCCCTTAGACATAATTCTCTGTCTCCTACATAGGGGTCCATAGTGTGGACAAACCTACTCACATGTTCCACGGCACTTCCATTCCTCCCATCGAAAGGATGGAACTTTGGGGGTTCGTACCCCTTAGGGTATGGTTTGCCAAGAAGTTCTGGAGGGAACGGGGGATCCCGAGAGAATTGCTTGGGGATCCCTGAGAGTTTTTCCCTTTCTTGCTCCAGGATGGCATTGACGTTTGCCAGTGTCAAGTACTGAGGGTTAGCTCTTCCTCCCACTGCTGACCCTCCTTCTGGCTGCGTCCCATCTTGGTGGCCAGTAAGGGGAACATTGTCTCTGATTTCCTGTGTCCTGCCCTCTTTGAGAAGATGAACTTCTTGCTCCAGATCCTTCAACATTGCTGTCATCCTGGCCATGAGGTCTGGTTCTTGCCTTGCGTGTCTTTATTCTGACACAACCTCCTGTTCTACCAAGGGTATCCCTCCTCCTTACCTGGAAGCTAACTCGTTTTCTCCTACGGGCTCAGAGGCCGTAGGTGGCACATTAGTTCCTTTGCTATTTCTTTGTCTTGGAGGCATTCTCTGTGAAGGGATTGCTTTTTCCTTCTTCTTTGCCCAGTCCCCAGTGGAGTCGCCAAAATGTGAGAGTGCCCTTTTCGTGACACTCAGGCTCAAGGATCCCGGGCCTAAATGAAAAGGAGGATTTGGTGGACCGGGCCTTGACTCACCGCAACTAACGGGCTGTTTAAGAATCAAGTGGGATGCAAAGAATACTCCTGACAATATAAAGAAAATGACAAACAAGGATATCGAAGAGTGCCAAAAATTAACAAGGTAAATTCAGAAGGAAAGAAACAGGATTAGCAAAGCGATAAAAATTAGTGTTGTGGGGATCCTGGGAAATATGAAGCAATGTTTCGTTAATACATTATCTGTTTGATTACAAAAAGCTCACTAGGACGTGATACAAGGTTCAATCAAGCTCAAAAATTGCAGTCTTGAATGGCTATTTCAGCCTTCAAAACTTGCAAAGTTTGATTCTTGTTGAATCCGAGTATGTGCAATAGTGGCTTTTACAGGATACCGGGAAGCAATACTTGTTTTTCCTTTAGTATTTTCCTTTCTGCACAGATTTTCTGATAGTTTTTCCTAGAGAATTTCTTCTTTCTTGTGTTTCTTTCTTTTCTTCGCTACCTTCTTCACAACCCATCCCCTCCTTTTATAATGGAGTTTTTTGGGCTTCCCGGGGAACCGTTGGTTCCCCTGTTTTGCTCTTTTGCAAACAGAGCATGTCCTGTCCCCATCGTCTCGGTAAGTCCCTTTTCCGTTTTTTCTCATTCTTTCCTTCTTTCAGCTCTGATTCTTTTGAAAGCTTCTGGTTGGCCATCTTCTTTGGGACGTGCTGAGGTATGCCCTTCTCGGCATCCCCATTTCTGGCGTCTTCCACTTTTCCTTTTTCTTTCCTATTTGGGCGGAATCCTGTTCTGCCATTTTTGAAAGTCGTTTGTTATCATTCTTCTTCCCTGTCCTGGTTCCCCGAGGCCTTTTTCTGTCTATGCCATGAGAGGTTGCTTGCGTTTTGCTTTTATTTCTTGTTTTCTTCTTCTGTCTTCTTTCTATCGATCTGTCCCAGTCTTCCTTTTTCTTTGTGCCTGAAGGGATCCGTGCTTATTGATGGTTCCTGAGGATCCTTGCTTCTTATACTTTGCCGTGGTCCTCTTTTTTTGGATGCTTCTTTTTTTTCTGGGCTTCAGGATCCTCTGGGCCTTTCTTTTATTCCCTCATGGGTCTCCCGTATCTTTTACTTTGGGCTTAGCTTGAATTTTCCTTTTGGGCTTGACTTGTTCTTTTTTGGGCTTATTTCACTATGACCCTTTTTTAGACCTCAATAGGTCCAACACTTAGACACAACAGTTTCAAACCATAGGCTAATTTGGATCAATCCTAAAGGCATGGAAACAAACTTTCAGAAATCTTTTTGCTTCGAACATATGTGGATGACTGACAAGGGGTACGGGGAAACCATCGAAGCAATGTGGATTGAAAATAGCTTAGAACCATGGGACACTAGAGTGCTGAAAAAAATAGACAAATGTGGCCATGAATTATTACGTTGGAGCAAGAGGCACTTTGGCAATGTATGACGAGAGTTGGAGAAGAAGAGAAAAGAATTACAGCAGGCAAAGAGATTTTCAGTTTGGACTGGAGATTCTAGACGAATGAGAGTATTGGAATCAGAAATAAAGATGCTTCTTGACAAGGAGGCACAAATGTGGAGACAACGGTCCAGGATTTTGTGGATGAAAGACGGTGACCGTAACACTAAATTCTTCCACAGTAAAGCATCTTAGCAGCGCTGGCGTAACTACATTACTAAATTGTATGACTCCAGGGGTAGGTGGTGCACAAGACAAAGCCAAGTAAATGACACCATTCTCGAGTTCTACAGGGAGCTCTTTACATCGGCAAACTCGAAAAACTTGGCAAATGTGTTAGATGTCATTCCTCAGGTGGTCACTGAATCTATGAATGACACACTTACAAGGACTTTCACCATTGAAGAAGTTGAAGCAACAGTGAAAAAAATGGCACCCTTGAAAGCACCCGGCCCCGACGGCATGCCCCCTTTGTTCTATCAAAGCTATTGGTCCCTGGTTGGTTTAAATGTATCTCAATTCATTTTACACTATCTGAACACAGGTACATTGCCACAATTTCTTGGTCATTCCTTTATAACTTTAATCCCTAAAGTAAAAAATCTGGAATATGTGTCTCAATTTAGGCCAATAAGCTTGAGTAATGTGCTTTATCGTATTTTTGCTGAAGTCTTGGCAAATAGACTGAAAAAGATTATGCCTCAGCTTATATCAGAACATCAAAGTGCTTTTTTGTCTAATCGGCTGATTTTTGATAATATTTTAGTGGCTTTTGAAACCTTGCATCATATGAGAAATTACAATAAAGGAAAGACAGGTTTTATGGCCTTGAAACTCGATATGAGAAAGGCCTACGATAGAGTGGAATGGTCTTACATGGAGCATGCTTTGGTTAAGATGGGTTTTCATAGTAGATGGGTGCACCTTATGATGCTTTGTATTACAAATGCATCCTATTCTATTTTGATTAATGGCGAACCCCATGGCAATATTACTCCTACAAGAGGACTGAAAAAAAAGGGATCCCCTATCCCCCTACCTCTTTCTCATGTGCACTGAAGGCCTACACAGCCTAATAAAAAAGGCAGCCCATAATGGCGATATAAGAGGAGTATCTATTTGTCAAAATGGACCTAAGCTAACTCACCTACTCGTTGCAGAAGATAGTGTGATTTTTTGCAAGGCCAAGGAAAGTGAATGCCAATGCCTACTTGATATTTTGTCTAAATATGAGAGTGCTTCGGGGCAACAAATTAATCACACCAAGACTACTCTTTTCTTTAGCAAATCCACATCCAAAGAGATGCAAACTTCAATAAAAAAATATGCTTGGAGTTTCGGTCATTCAACAATATGAAAAATATTTAGGCCTTCCATCACTTTTGGGTCGAAAAAAGAAGGAGAGTTTCACCCATATTAAGCAACAAGTTTGGAAAAAAATTAGCCGGTTGGGAAGCAAAATTCTTATTGCAAGTGGGAAGAGAGATCTTAATCAAATCCATGGCCCAAGCTCTACCCACTTGCACTATGACATGCTTCAAACTACCACTTTCCTTATGCCATGAGATAGAATCAATGATATGCAGATTTTTTTGGGGTCAAAAGGGTGATAATAGGAAAATTCATTGGGTGAAATTGCAAGATTTGTGTAAACCCAAAAGCCAAGGGGGTATGGGCTTCAAAGACCTTGCTTTGTTTAATGATACCCTCCTAGCCAAACAAACTTGGCGTCTACTTCATGACACGGATTCTCTATTCTACCAAGTTTTTAAGGTGAAGTTTTTTCCAAATTCTACAATCATGGAAGCAAAAAATCCGGCAAATGCCTCATATGCTTAGAAGAGTATTTTGAAGGGGAGGGATGTTATCAAGAGAGGTGCAGCATGGAGAATAGGGTCGGGCCTATCTGTCAATGTATGGGGGGAGAACTGGCTGCCTACTAAACATAATCCTAGAATCATCACACCTGTGGTGGTTGGATGGGAAGGTGCAAAGGTTGGAGATTTTATTGATCAGGTTCAAAAAATATGGAAGGTTGATTTAGTTGATGGAGTTTTTTTATGATTTTGAAGCATCAATTAAAAAAAAAATCCCCTATGCCGCTCCATTCAAGATGATGTTCTTATATGGCCATTCACGCCGAACGGAATTTACACGGTTAAGTTGGGATACCCTTTTTTTACAGGAAGCCTCTAGAGTGCAACAACCGGGTCAGTCATCAACCCAAGCTCTGAAACCGTTGTGGAACAAAATTTGGGCTCTTGATGTTCCAAACAAAGTGAATACACTGATATGGAGAGCATGCAAAAACTCTCTACCCATAAAAGCAAACCTGTTTCAGCGCAAGATAACACCTGATGGACGATGTGAGATATGCAAACAGGAAGATGAAGATATAATGCACGCACTCTACCGCTGTCCCGCCTTGCAATCTCTCAGAAATTCCATACCAGTGTGGAATCAAGGCTCTCTTAAACAGAGCACATGCTTCACTGACTTTATTGGTTTTATTTTTGCAGGTACAGTAGATCCGGCGCTCTTTTCCTTGGTGTTATGGAACCTGTGGAATCGGCGAAATAATCTCCGACTCGGGAAACCAACACTCCCACTGGACAAGGTACTGGAACACTCTTGGGAGTGACAACTTAAGTCCCATTCTAGTCCCATGACGTCCACAAAACAGAGAAGAACGCAAACAAGAACATGGACTCTGCCCCAAGATAATTCGTACAAGATTAATTATGACGGTGCCACATTTGCCAACGATAGAAGTTTAGGACTGGGTGTTGTCATACGAAACAATGAAGGCCGAGTGATGGCATCATTGTCTCAAAAAATCCCCCTGCCAATGTCAATCATCGAGGTTGAGGTTCTTGCAGCACGGAGAGCTCTTGAACTTGCTGTGGAGCTGGGTGTTGACCACATCATACTAAAAGGGGATTTTGAAATTTTACACAGGGCTTTGCTAGTAGAAGGTAGGAACTTCACACCCTACAGACATTTAGTGCAAGACATTGTATACCTTAGTAGTTTCTTTTCAGCTTTTAAAATTTCTCTTGTATGCTGCTCGGGTAATAAGTTAGCTCACTCTCTAGCAAGGAACTCAAAATCCCTCCATCATATGCAAATCTGGATGGAAGATGTACCACCAGATCTATTACTTGTTGTTCAGGCTGACCTTACTAGCCTACCTTAATAATATTCAGTGACCTTTTTCTATAAAAAAAAAGGTTTGGAATTTATTTTTATTTGCTTTTATTTTCATATTTAATGTAATAGATTCCTTCCAAAAAAAACAGAATCACATGAAAGTTTAAATACTCATATCTAATCAATTATTCCATGTCTATTCCATACAATGATGTGTAACTAGTCTAAAAAAAAGAGTCGGGATTTAAGTCTCTAGGAGGAAGTTTCACACACATATACACTTAGATTAGGTTAGAGAAGAAATTCTATCTTGTATTCAAAAAAATAATCTATGTTTATTGATGGGTTCTAATAAGAAATTAGTCTGGACATTTTTTTTTTTTTTAAAGCTTTGGATATGCCACCGAATACAAATTAAAATTTGGGACCTTTACAAGTCTTATAATAGTGTATTGTTATAGTGTCATTTTCATCGCTCTAATTTTAAAGCAATCTCAACTTCTATGTCCTCAACCTCTCATCCAAAATAAAAAAATAAAAAATTCTATGTCCTCAACCCATCTACGCCAACTTACCAACTCAAGATTCTCCAAAAAAAAAAAAAAAAAAAAAAAAAAACCGAGGCAACACATAGCTGCTACCAAATTTAAACTCCAATCAATAAGGCTGCTCTAATAATAAAAAATAAAAAAGAAAGAGAAAAGGACCATTTCAAAGGGTCTGGTTGTCACTTGGCCTAATGGACGCTGATACAATTTGTAACAATGGTTGACCATGGTAACAATGGGCTTTAAGATTAAAAAGGGGAAGAGAGAGGGACACTTTATATAAGGCATGGTCCTTAATCCAATTTGCTATCCCATAAGATTAGTAACATTACTTGTTTTTATTAAGATAAACCCAATACTAGGCTGTTGTAATATGAAAGCACTTTATCATCCCATTATGAAGTTGAAGGTGTGCACATCCTTCTAATCTTGGGCTTTATCAAGCTCTTGTTGGGTTTAAATCTGGAATCAAATCACCTTACCCCGTCCTTTGGTTGCAAACATTAATTAAAAAAAAGTGTAGGAAAAAAAAAAAAAAAAAGTCATCACGGATATTTCATCCTACATTTTTTTTTTTTTTTTTTGAGAAACCAGCCGAGGCTTTATATTAAATGGACAGAACATTTATGTTGATTATTACAAGATTGGCTGCGAGTACTTTGCATTACAACAACGTTTTACATGAGAAAAAGATGCGTGTCGTAACCTTGAGACAAGTGACCATGACTCCTCGACAATGTGTCCGAATGAGGCCAAGCAAGTCGAGTTGGTGGTGATATGTTTAAACACAACTTCAAAGTCTCCCTCGAAGATTACATCTTGTAGCCTAATTTCATGTGCTAAGGTGGTCGATTTTCTGCAAGCCAGTGCTTCTAGATTTGATGGGGGTAAAGGGACTCGTTACGATAATGCAGCAATTACCATTCCTTCAGTCTCTAATGACAACACCCAATCTGGCACAATTGATGTCAGGGAAAATTGCTCCATCGCAGTTGGCTTTATACTGTGCAGGCGATGGTGGAAGCCAGTGAGCAAGGTAAGTAGCTTCATGTAGTGGCAGCGGGGTATCATTGGCCATTTGATACTCTTGGAGTCGTTCCACTATGTCATCCTACATTCATACAATAAGTTTAGGGATATAACTTTTGCCATAATTTTTTCATAACTAGTTGAAATGATCTGATTGTGAGTGATAGTTAATCACTTTTAAATAAATTTTTAATTTTTCTTTCACCACTTATAGATGATCATTTCAACAAGTTTGAAGCATTTGGGGCAAAAATTGTGTCCCTCCACTTATTCACATTCCAATATCATATTAAATACCTTGAATTGCCATTTTCCACTCCATCTATTGTTGTCTACTGTGCACAAAGGTACATTCTAGGAAATTCTATATGTTGATTATTAGTCGAGTTTACTTATGGTGTGTCTTGGTAGGCCCACCCCCGGACCAAGAAAAAAAAAATTCTAAGTTATCTAATTTAGGATGAACGGAATAGTTCTCATTTCTCAGAATTACGGGTTAATAAGGTACAGTTTGTATTCGGAGTACATGTTTGTTTATGGTATGCTAATATTTAATGAACCTACTCCTCTATGTAGACATTGATGAATTGGTGACTTTATTGATTAAGAAAAATTTGCAATTTTAATTGCGGGGTGAAATTTGTCTTCAATGTATGACGGAGTCAAAATTTGACTTGAGGGGAGACAATTTATAATTGACACATATTCTTACATATACCTACAAATATGGTTGTCAAAAATCCCAATCTGGATCCTACGATCCTACAATTTTATGATCTCACCTGTCTAAAATTATCCGGATCTTTCAAGGATTTTTACGATCTTTCAGGATTAGTAGAATCGTATGATTATAACGATCTCAAACAATCTTGATTTCTTATAATTTTTTTTAACTGGACAGACAGCTCAGATAGAACCAAATGAAAAATAACATCCCAATAAACCAAGTTTTGTCATTCCAATGTTGAGAGATAGAGTGTCAATTAGACCCAAATAAAAAATAACATCCCAATAAAGTATCATGTTTTGAGGTTTTTGGCCTTTTCAAATGATGCTTACAAATGGATGTAGCGATGTATGGTAATTATATCAAATGGATGCAAATATTTGGTTTTTTTTATTTTTTTTTATGAATGAATGTATAATTTATGTGATTATTTAACATACCGATGTGTTTTTTTTTTTTTTTGTTTTTTTTTTCTCAAATAATGTAGGATCTTATGATTCTCGATTTTACATACCCCACGATTCTACATAGGATCTCAATTTTGACAACCTTACAAGCATATGTAACTACAAAAATATTATGGCATAATTCACTCGCGTATGCACACACATCTATATATATATATATATATAAAGTCAAAATTAAAAGAAAATCTAGTTACATTCTATAAGTTGGATTTCAATTGTTGTTTAATTTTGCATCACATGTCCGATTTAAGTTTTTTAATTTTTGTTCTAGGTGAGTTAATATTGTGCAACAGATGAATAGTCTAATATAAATAAACCGTAAAAAAAATCCAATAAAAAAAAAAGAGTAAACTCATGTGTATATAAAAATAAAATAAATAAATAAAGCTAGAGAGAGAGAGAGAGAGAGAGTAAAACTCATTTATGACTTAAAAAACGTGTAACTCTTACACTAGGTATAATTTGACCACAAATATATGTGTAATTGTGATTATTTTTTATTGTACTATGCATATACACAAGTTATACCACTAGTATATATAATACATGTGGGGCCAGAGAACTTATGACCCGGCCCACTTTCTATTAGGACCCAGGGCCCGTGCCGAGGAGAGTAGTTGTCGAGGACAAGTGGTGAAAGACCAAATAGCCTAGAGATGCAGCCGAGGATGACCCTGTCCTCGGCATTCCAAGACTTCAAAGGGAAGAGCAACATGTCGTCCAAGGCAGCCTCCAAAGCGCCCCCAGAAGAAAAGGCGAGTAGAATGGGACTCACATGGGGGTACGGAGTGGGAGTGGTTCAAGGAAAAGACGTCACCTCCGCATTGAATGCGCCCACAAACGTCCTGGCCATATTGATGGGAAAAGACTCCTGAATAGTGTGGTTTCGGTTATTGCAACTAACAGAAAGTAGGGGGAGACGGCTGATGGGATAGGTACTCGAATAGGTACCTGCCTGATTAACAGATGAAGGGTCAGGATCAACCGAGAAGGGCTATATAATGTAAAGGCTTATGCGCCAAGAAAAGGAGGGGACCAGAGACCCAAAAGAGGGAAAGGAAGAATATGAACATTAAGCTTTATGGGCAAGATCCACAGACAACCATAGCTCGTCTCTGCTTGTCCACTATGAGTACCATGACTAACCATCGTTCGGTGACCAAGGCCTAGCCTTTCAAGCCCACGTTCTACAAATTATATTGTTTGGGCCCTTAACGTGCGAACCCAAAATCATTTTAGGGTCGTTACAAATTGAGTCCATACAATTGGCGCCGTCTGTGGGAAAGGCTTGTGCGTTGGCACAGGCTGTGGATCGAGAAAGTCCCTCCATCACTTCCAGCAGCCCGTTGTTGTGCCCTAACATAAAGTTCCAGAAGGGGCTATGCTTCGAAGCATTAGTAGCGCGGACGGTTCTAGGGGCTTCCAACGTCAGATCGACGTCCCACACCTTGGCCGAGGGGCTAATTCCCCCAAACTACTTAAGGAAAATATCTAAGTTTTGGACAGAACCAAGGTATTGCATGGTCCTCGGACTCAAACCTATGGGGAAACCAACTACTTAAGAAAAATATCTAAGTTTTGGACAGAACCAAGGTATTGCATGGTCATCGGACTCAAACCTATGGGGAAACCAACTACTTAAGGAAAATATCTAAGTTTTAGACAGAACCAAGGTATTGCATGGTCCTCGAACTCAAATCAATGGAGAAACCAACTACTTAAGGAAAATATCTAAGTTTTAGACAGAACCAAGGTATTGCATGGTCCTCGGACTCAAACCTATGGGGAAACCAACTACTTAATGAAAATATCTAAGTTTTGGACAGAACCAAGGTATTGCATGGTCCTCGGACTCAAACCTATGGGGAAACCAACTACTTAAGGAAAATATCTAAGTTTTGGATAGAACCAAGGTATTGCATGGTCCTCAGACTCAAACCAATGAGGAAACCAACTACTTAAGGAAAATATCTAAGTTTTGGACAGAACCAAGGTATTGCATAGTCCTTGGACTCAAACCTATGGAGAAACCAACTACTTAATGAAAATATCTAAGTTTTGGACAGAACCAAGGTATTGCATGGTCCTCGAACTCAAACCTATGGGGAAACCAATTACTTAAAGGAAATCTAGATACCAGGCTCGGCCTAAACAATACACATAACATCTCGGATGATGCCTATATCTCCCCAGAAGTATGTTTAGACACAAGTTCAACGCCTTATGGGCTCGAGTAAGTTAGAATTCCGGGATATGATCCCAAATATATCATATGCACAACTATTCATACGTGTTAAGATAACTAGTTCAAAAATCAAGAGATCCGCAACAATAGTAAGTATCAGCAAGGGCAACTAACATGTAATTTAAAGGAAAACGGAAGAAAAGAATTTCATATATGTTGTCAATAAGTCCAACTGCAAGCAAATTATAAAACTTTCAAAACAAAAGGGAAACTAGTTAAACAATTAAACTAGAAACAAATACAAAGGTTGGCCAAGGCTTTTTACTTCTTTGATTTCGTTTGGGCCACATCCTGGGAAGGCTGATTGGGATTAGCCTCGAAGCCCTGGGAAACATCCCCTTCTTGGGAAGGCTTAGCAGGATCAACCTCGGTGCCCTGAAGGACATCAGTAAGGGGAATGGCCTGAAGGGGCTGAACCAAGATGGCTGGCTTCTTGGCACAGGAGATCTGGGCACTGACTGTAGACGGGGCGACCTCCTGAGGCATCTCGAGATTCAGGCCTCCAGGTGCTTCTGTCGCAGCATGAGGCTCTCCTCCTTCAGTCGACTTGCCAGGAGGGACGATGATCTGTGCAGCTTCTGACTGAGCATCCCTTGCCTCGTGTGGATCGCTCATAACCTCGGAGCTGGCGGAGGCGGTCTCACGGATGGCTGGAGGATAAAATATGCTCTCCGCCTTCCACAAGTCGGACGAAGCTTCCACCCCAGCTCGTTTGAGGGCCTCTTCCCAAACCTGGGAGCAGTGTAGCCTGCATACTCTCGGGATTTAAGCTTTAAGGGAGGCCTGGGTTTCAGCTACTCCCGTCTCGTAACCCTCCTCCTCAGCCTTGTCCCTAGCAGTTTCGGCCTCGTTTCTAGCAAACTCAGCCTCCTACTTGGCCCTCACGGTTTCGTCCCATGCAAACTCCGCCACGCCCTTAGCATTGTCTACCATGATCAGTTTCTTCTTCAAGTCACTGATCTGCTCCTTAGCTATCTGCAATTGCTCCTCGGCATCGAGTAGGCGCTTTGTCTGTTCCTCGGCCTGTTTTTGGGCGCCAGTTAAACCTGCCAAGGCACTATCCTTATCTCGGGTAGCCTCCTTTAAGTCCTCCCTAGCCTTCACGAGGTCAGCCTCGGAAGCTTTGAGGGTCCGCGCAGCATCTATGCGTTTGGTGCGTTCATCCTCGACGGCCTTACTCTACCCCTTAACTTCTTCCTCCATCCTATAGGTGGCCTGGATAGCCTGCCAATTGAGACAAGTATATTGTGAATGAAAATCTAGGAGCCAGAATTGACAGAGCCTTAGGTTTCAAGAGTCTTACCATACCCAGGTACCTCTTCACGCTGAGGAAAACCTCCTGCATCCTCATGTTCTTTAACTCTTCCACATCAGTAGGAAGCAGCATGGTTCTCCCTAATGCGTCGGCCACATAACCGCCATCGCCATCTCCAAGGTCCCTCATGGACACAGTTTCCAGCAATGGCTCCCAGTGGAGCATTGGGGCGGGAAGCCAAGCGCTCGGCGCAGATTGGGCTTCGATCCCTTTCCCCTTGCTTTGGGCGGATTGGGCTTCGATCCCTTTCCCCTTGCTTTGGTACCCAATCTTTAACTGTTTTTGAGCTCGCGGGGCTTCATCCCTCTCTGAGAGGATTGGGATTTTCCCCTATCCATGGGTTCCTTCCCCTTGGGACTCCTCTTTCTCTTTGAGTCAATGGGCTCCAGTTGAAGAGGCAGAGCTAATTGAGGAGGAGCAGGAAGTTTGGGGCGGGGAGATTATGGCTGCGACTTAATAGAGGAGGACCTAGTCTAGATGGGTTGGGGCTGAGGTGGTGGAGACGGAGCATTGGATTGCGGTTTTCCCTATGCACCCTTCCCCGGCTGGCCCTCAATGAGGTCGAACAGGCTGGTTGGGGGCTTTCTCTTAAGACCCATCTCGGTTCGGGAGGATGTTCCCACTGATAACAGTTCCGCTTCGGACAAGTCTAGGTCACCTAGATCACCAAAAGGATCCTCGGATGGGTCGGCTTGGTCAAATGCCCCAAAACCCTCCTCGAACAGACCCAAATTACCTTCGTCCTCCGCTGTGTGATGAGACGATGAAGAGCCCACCAATGGGATGCCCTCTGGGATTGGAGATCCTTCGGAGATCAAAAACCCTTGTTTGACTACGGTAATTTTTGGAAGTCGAGGACGGTTAGCGCTGATCACGTGCTTTGAGTCGGCAAATGACTTCTGAAGGGGAGCGTACCCTAAGATTTTTTGAGCGGCTCTAATTTGACCATCCTCGTCATTTACAAAAGCTGCTGCTTGAAGAACAGTTTCCAAATCAACCCAGTTAACCAGATGAAAGTGTCGATGAAAGGCGTTTGGATCTGCAAAAAAAAGAAAGACATGTACATGGTTAGTAACCGAATCGCATCAAATTAAAATGGCGCAAAGGATTGACACCCTTCTACTCTCTATACCCCACTTGGTTCTCCCTCCACCATCGGCCATGGAAGGCCATCATGCCATTCCCCGGATACGATAAGAAAGTCCTTGTTCAACCCCTTGTTGGAGTCGGGGAGGCATTGGATTAGCCGAACCCTATTGTCTCTCGTCTTCATGTAGTAAGATTTGCCCTTCAAATTTTGGAGATTGTAGCACCAATTTACGTCATGATGGGTTAGTCTTAGCCCCATTTTTTCGTTTAAGGCATCCACACAACCCAGAATCCTAAACATATTGGCAGCGCACTGGGTGGGAGCTAATCGGAAATGCTTAAGGTAACTCTTCATTACTGGTCCAATGGGGATTCTCATACTCTCCTCTACGAAGGCGAGAATGGGAATTACCACCTCGCCCGTCCTTCTCAGTAGATGTCACTCCCCCATCTTACAGTGCCTCAAACTCACGTTGGGGGGAATCCTATAATCGGCGATGAACTTTTCCATCGCCTCTTCAGTATCAACCAATTTTCTCAATCTCAATTTAACCATCTCTAAGAGTTACTAAGCAAACTCAGTGGATGACGGGAGAAGGAAAGGAACAAGAGAAAAATAAACCCAAAAAAGAAAAAGTACGAGTTAGTGAAGGCAGAGAACTTACAGAAAAGAGGAAAGGTGCCTCGGACAGGCTTTTTGTGCTGGAGATAGACTTGAATTTGGATGAAAGTTTGGATAAACCCAGGGTATATGCGCTAGAACTCTTAAGTGCAAAAGTGAAGAGACAAATCAGTTCCAAAAATTATTTATACCTTCCATCGAAAGTAACTGCACGAATTTTCCCGCCCATAAAGGCAAGGAAATCCCCACTGTTAGATCACCATCGCGCCGTTGAACGTGGGAAGCACAGAGCCGCCCGCATTTAATGGGGACACGTTTCACCTTCCAAAGGCTCCAGGAACGTGTCTCGGGCAGACGAAGAGTCTCGAGAACCGATAGGTGACAAGGATTGACAAGTTTTGACAGAGGCCTGATATCATCAAAACCCTCCTATCCAGCCGAGGATCCGGACAGCAGGATTTTGAGGGGCTATTGTGGGGCCAGAGAACTTATGACCCGACCCACTTTCCATTAGGACCCAGGGCTCGTGCTGAGGAGAGTAATTGCTGAGGACAAGTGGTGAAAGACCAAATAGCCTAGAGATGCAGCCGATGATGACCCTGTCCTCGGCATCCCAAGACTTCAAAGGGAAGAGCGACATGTCGTCCAAGGCAGCCTCCGAAGCGCCCCCAGAAGAAAAGGCGAGTAGAATGGGACTCACATGGGGGTACGGAGTGGGAGTGGTTCAAAGAAAAGACGTCACCTTCGCATTGAATGCGCTCACAAACGTCCTGGCCATATTGATGGGAAAAGACTCCTGAACAGTGTGGCTTCGGTTATTGCAACTAACAGAAAGTAGGGGGAGGCGGCTGATGGGACAGATACTTGAATAGGTACCTGCCTGATCAACAGATGGAGGGTCAGGATCAACTGAGAAGTGCTATATAATGTAAAGGCTTATGTGCCAAGAAAAGGAGGGGACCAGAGACCCAAAAGAGGGAAAGGAAGAATATGAACATTAAGCTTTATGGGCAAGATCCACGGACAACCATAGCTCGTCTCTACGTGTCCACCATGAGTACCATGACTAACCATCGTCCGGTGACCAAGGCCTAACCTTTCAAGCCCACGTTCTATAAATTATATTGTTTGGGCCCTTAACGTGCGAACCCAAAATCATTTTGGGATCATTACAAATTGAGTCCATACAATACATAAGATCAATTCATACATAAAATGACACTTATATTAATATTCTTAATGTTAAAGTCCATAAAAAGATAGCAACTACATTCTATTGAGTTTTTTGTGGGATTTATTTTCATATAAGAATAAACCATGTAATTTTATTTAATAGTCAAATTTTCACTTATTATTCTTAGGTAATGGTTTTTACTTTTTAGTAATTAAAAAAATGTTAATTACAACTTATATCATTATATTAAACTCATAAAATGATTTTTTGCAAAAAAAAAAAAAAAAAAAAAAAAAAAAAAAAAAAAAAAAACTCATAAAATGATTAAATTATAACAATTTAAAATCATATAGTAGCCATTTTACCATCTTAAACCCTAGAGTTTAACTTGAAAACAATATAAAATCATTCATACTATATTTTTTCCAAATTTTATTATAATATACGCACTTTTATAAAAAAACAGTAAATTATTATATAGATATTTGGGGGTCTGATTGAAAGATAACAATATTTTTTAAATAATTTTCTCTTCAATTAAAATGTTTGCTTCTTTTTTTATTTATTTATTTTATCTTGAATTATATTTTATAACTTTTGAATTGTAAAAAGGATTCTGTTGCATGTGATGATTTTTGACAAATAATATAGCTATATTAAACAAATATAAAATACAAAAAAAAAAAAAAAAAAAAAAAATTCATGCCATGAGGGGGAGGGGCTGTTTTGGGTGGGGCCCTACCTCCTCTGGCTCTGACTTTTATTTATTTATTTTTTTTTTTTTTTTGTTCCTTCTGAAAAACAAATACACACAACCTTGATAATGCATCTGCGTGTGTGTTTTTGTTTTTTTAATTATGGAGTAATTTAATTATTTCACGTCTAAAGTCTAAACCATGGAATGGAATGATGCCAAATTTGAAAATGAAATTAAACATCATTATTAAATATTAAGAAACAGTGCTCGTTTATTGACAAGTTCTAATAATATAGTTTAACTGTTTGCAATTGACCTCTAGAGACTAGACAAGTCTTCTTGAGCTAGCTAGTGGAACTTCCAGATTTATTTGGGATTTGTTATTGTGTCATTTTCATCTCTATATAACTTGCAAACAATAAGGTTATAAGGGTGATGCATCTAATCAATTCCCATAACTAGGGGCGGCCCAACATAATTTGGGGCCTAAGGCGAAAAATTTATGCGAGGCGCCCTTTAATATGTAAATATTAATTAAACAAAATTATTTAATACTAATCACATTATTTTCTTGAGAGACTAATACTAATCACATTAAGGTTAATTTGATACATTAAATACATAAATAATACCAATTAGACTAATGTTAATTTCATATAGAGAATTGAATATCATAGTTGAACTATAAATATTAATAAAAAGAAATAAAAATATATTGCGATCGAAAAAGATACTTTATTTTGGATATAAGACGATGTATAATTAAATAAAGTTGTAATATAACTTTTAATTTTATATTTTGATTTTAAGAGAGAGAGAGAGATAGATATTATTTGGTGTGTGACTTTGTAGGATATTAGTTTACAAAAATCAAAATTTCAAACTATTAAAGGAGATTAATTTATAATTGATGATTTAACACATTTGCAACATCTTTTTGAAATATTTTAGGGTTTCAATTGAGTTAAGGTTCTATTGATCTCGTACTTTGAGAGTCTTAATAGAAATGAAAAAGAAAAATGTGCTAATTAAAAACACTATAAAATATTCAAAATATAATGTGACATTGTCTCTCATTGATGAACTTCGTCAATTTAACTAATGAATGTTTATATCACTTTTTTGTGATTGATAACATGGCAATTTGTAAGCCAATAGTAAAATTTGTAGTATTCTTAATATCACTAATAAAAAAAAAATGTACAACCTTTAGAAAATATATATAATTTTATAAAAATTTGAGTCATTAACTATGAAAAGCAAGGTCTTTTTCCTTAAGGAAAATTTTGTTTTTTGGTGGGGCCTTAGGCCTAGGCCTAACTTGCCTAGGCCTTGGGCCGGCCTTGCCCATAACCCATGCATCTACACTTGCATTTATACCAAAAGAACAAATTATTCTTATTGGAGTAAACTGTAATACTTATTAGAATACATACAAAAATAGTAATTGTTCCCACAATAATAATAGCATTTTAAATCGGGTTTATAATATATTACATAACCAGAGTATAACTATAAAATGATCTAACTTTTGTAGTTGTAAACTGGAGTTATAAATAGTGAATACTAGACACACACAACCAATAGATGTTTGGTAAAACTATATAAAACGATTTGTGTATGATAAAACTATTCTTTTCAAAATGATTGGTAAAGAGACATTTTCATAGGCGCCTCTACAAAGTACCGTTTAAAATGTAGAAATTGATTGTTTATTTATTTAATATTTTAAAGCTTATTGGAGCTCTGAGCGTAGGAACTTGGAAGTCCACCATGCAATAATGGAATAATATAATGTGGCTAAATCTTACTGGGTAGGCGGTCCAATAGCACTATGACTAATACCCAATAACACGTTAAAATAAGGTTTGGTTATTAAAATGTTGAATCCTTCCACGCATAGACCAAGTAGGCAAAGCATGCATCTCGCTATGTTTCTTTCTTTCCTTATATATAACAGTCATCAATATTGAGCAATAGCTACAGAGAAAGAGAGAAACAACTAAAGAGGTGAAGAGAAAAGTTGAATATAGATAAGCGAGGGAAATGGGGTTATGGAGAGGGATAGTTTTGTTACTGGCTTTTATGATCATATGGAGAGGAGAGGGGCAACTAGTTGAAAATTTCTACAGCTCGAGCTGCCCAAACGTTGAGTCCATAGTGCAACAGGTAGTTTCTACAAAGTTTAGCCAGACTTTCACCACAATCCCAGCCACTCTGCGTCTATTTTTCCATGATTGCTTTGTTCAGGTATTGAGTTTCTGTCTCAGTTGTATTAACTTGTTAACAATTATTAGGTGTTTGATATTGATACTCTTGAGACAATAATGGTATCACCAATATGCATTCATAGTTGTCACTTGTCAGTTGTCACAGGGTCTTATTGTTCATACAACAAGGAAGTTCTATATAGAAGGTGTAGTCATGATGATAGTGGAAACCCAAAATTGCATTTTGCAGTGAATACGCAATACATGAGGCTCTGAATTACTGATTTATTTTATTATTATTAAAAAGATAAATTTATTTTATTTAATTATTATTGGAAACAGTCACAATTGGATGCTGTTGTATTCATGCACAACCTGGCATGACAGAACTTTTGACTAGCTATGAGGTAACTTGAAATACTAAATCACATAATTCTAAATGGATAGCGACATGTAACATTTAAGTCTTCAACAACTATTTGTTTGATTGAGATCACAAGGACACAAATAATTACTAGATAGTTCATCAAAAAAATAATTACTAGATATATATATACATATATATGATATATCCAAGTAAAATGTTTGTGAGTTTCCTTGGATATAATTCTTCTAGATTTGTCAATGATTTCTGCTTTCTAGTGTCTACATGTGTTTTTCCATTAATTCCACAGGTTTGAAACTTTTACTCTTTTTTTCTTTTCATTCGTGGAATTTATATATGGTCATTAAAGGGATAGTGAGAAATTGACCTGAAATGCAGAGGATTCTACTCCGCATGTAGGAAGGTCACGGTAGAGTAAAGTGCACAAAAGGTTTATAAGGCTTTGTAAAACATGACACGCATAAATATGCCTAACCTATCTAGAGAAAACTTTTGAAGCCTGCAGGTTTTTCAAATGCTATGATTGACTAATTGTTCATTAGTGTGTATTTGGGGAAGGATTATATGCTTTAATTTTTTTTAATGTATTGTTGGCAGGTTTTACGTTACTTTTTGTCTCAGCTTTATTTTTAATAATTTAATTTTTAACATTTTGAAAATAAGTTAGTCTTTATACTTTTTGTCTTGTATCATGCAAATATGCTATTGGAAATAAGCAATTTTCACTTGTATCCAATAACAATTATAAATATGTTTAGGAAAAGTGTTATTATTTTTTTTAAAAAAATGTAAGGTAACATGGAATAATATTTAAAAATAAGATAGAGATAGTGTCTTAAGTTTTAGGTTAAATGGAGAAAATAAAGAAAAAAACCTAAAACTTAGGAATAATAAATTACTCTTCTAACTAATTTGTGTTTTTAATTAAAAATTATTTAACTAAAAAATAGTGGTATTTTAGAGAAATTAAGTATTTTAGTACGTAAAATGTTGAAACTCAAACAAAGAATCCTCTTGTTAATAAATCCTCTTATTAGATACATACATACATGAGGTCTAAAACCGTTTACAATTGGCTATAATAATTCTCTATACTTTTCTTGGTAGGGATGTGACGGCTCAATCATGATATCATCGCCAAATAGTGATGCAGAAAAGGATGCCCAAGATAATCTTTCCCTAGCTGGAGATGGGTTTGACACTGTCATCAAGGCAAAGCAAGCCGTGGAACAAGCCTGCCCTGGCAAAGTCTCATGTGCCGACATTTTAGCTATTGCTGCAAGAGATGTTGTTGTCCTGGTAAGACTGGTTTGGTTGCTTATTCAATTATCTGTACTTCAAACCAAAGCTAACTACATTTCTATCTTACATAATCGAACTAATATATACAAAACTCTCAGGCTGGAGGCCCTTCATTCAATGTAGAACTTGGACGCCGCGATGGCCTTATTTCTCGGGCATCTCTGGTAGCTGGTAATTTGCCAGAACCAACCTTTAATCTCAACCAGCTCAGCACCATTTTTGCCAAAAACAATCTTAGCCAAAATGATATGATTGCATTGTCTGGAGCTCATACTGTAGGCTTCTCACACTGCAGTCGCTTTTCAAACCGCTTGTACTCATTTTCATCATCCTCTCCTGTCGACCCTTCTTTGAATCCTACTTATGCCCAGCAGTTGGAAGCAGGTTGTCCTCAAAATGTAGACCCCAGCATAGCTGTTGATCTTGATCCTGTAACCCCGCAAACTTTTGACAATGTGTACTACCAAAACCTAGTTGCAGGAAAGGGCTTGTTAACTTCAGATCAGGTGCTCTACACTGACCCAACATCTCAACCTACTATAGTAGATTTTGCGAACAATCCTGGTGATTTCAATGGAGCTTTTATCGCGGCAATGAGGAAGCTCGGTAGAGTTGGTGTTAAGACTGGTAACGATGGACAGATTAGGACAGACTGCACAGCATTCAATTCATGAAGATAGGATATATCCTAGCAACAATTACAGGTTCTAGTGAGGAAAGTATGATCATTGTGAAATAATACCCTCCGAAGAACAGAAGTTAATCTGTAATCACGAAAATTGATTACTATATATAATATAGGTAGCAATTGCTGCACTTGTATTATTATTCATTTAATTAGAATATGTCGGCTGGGTTGTAAGATATATTCAATAATAATGTGTTCCATTATTTAATTCTCGGTTATAAAATTGCTTCCAATAAGAGTGTTCATTAAGCTGGTAATAGATGCCTTACAATTTATTTATTGAGTTGTTGTATTGAGTTGTTGAAGTGGTACCAATTGCATTATTTATTTATTTTTACATTAGTTTGTAAACTTTTTATGAGTTTTTTTTTTTTTTTTTTTTTTGGGGGGTTTAGGAAGAAGATATTTCATTAAAACAGAGCAATACAAATTCAATACATCAGATTGATTTGGATTATGATT
The DNA here is from genome assembly GCF_932294415.1 of Quercus robur. Lineage (NCBI taxonomy): Eukaryota > Viridiplantae > Streptophyta > Magnoliopsida > Fagales > Fagaceae > Quercus > Quercus robur. The sequence goes on along the minus strand of NC_065535.1, from coordinate 66,641,821 downwards.
TTGTAGCCTTCTGGCCCAAAAATTTAATTAGTTTGTAATTGGACATTTTTCTTCAAATACATTTTGGATAAATAGGAGCACTAATTGTAGAATCCCATTATAAAGATATGAAAGAAATAATGTACAGGAAATATGCATACCTTGACCTCATTCTGTGAAATTTCGGCCATAAACCCAATCCAAGAAAAATATATAAATATATATATATATATATATACAAGCTAAGGGTCCAATAAGAGTCCACACGGTGAAGTGAAGAAATAATGTGGACCATGAGCCCATTTATGATGTAATTGAAATTAGATCGTGAGCCCATTCCCTAGAGGTGAAAACAATTGTGGACCATGAGCCCAACTAGAAAAGTATAAAGAATTCTGGGCAAAGGCTCATCCCATGTGGTTGGATACAAGTTTGGGCCTCATTTGCGTTGAAGTTCAAATTATCTTGAAACAAAAGCTCAACCTATGTGGCTGGATACAAGTTCAAATGAAATTACACCACATGGCATGAGAAAAAACAGCCTCAACACATAGCACCTTGAAGACAATGGTAAAGAACAGAAACCAAGAACATACTGGGCAAGCATGTTTTATTTATTTGTGAAGCACAGTGGACAAAACTGGCAGTGATTCTAAAAACTTCAAGTCAATTAATGTTTGGAGAGGTAATAAATACAACATCTCAACATTCAAATGAGAAAATCTCACACAACACAACTAAGCCCTTAGTGACCAACTACAAGTCTACAACACACTACACGGAGCAAAGGTCTCACTCTCAAGAGAAGTTTTTGGACCATGCTTCTCAAGAGAAGTTTTTGGACCATGCTTTCCTTCACATCATTCTCATGATGTATCATGAACGTTTATAATAACATGGAAGATAACTAGAGAACCTTGAACAAACCACAATAATTTGGATGATAATCTGGTTATGTAAGCCTAGTTGAACTTGATTTCCCATAGAGGTGAGCATATACAATCTTGGTCCGATAAACAAGAATCATGCTTAATACAACTGCGATAATGCAGAATCCAGACATTATTACTGAAGTTAGAAAGAAGCATACAGCACCTTCACACTTCAGTGGTTCATCCACACCAAACATGCCTGAGAAAATTGATCCCCAATTCTGCTGCTGGGAATGGTGTTGATGAGCTTGCTTCTCTGCTTCACGGTCATATATACTGCTAGCAATTAGACCAGAGAAGACTAAAGAACCTGCAGGGTTTGCCAATGTGAGGAAATTGTACAAAGCCCCAAATTTTTTCAAACCAAACAACTCGGAGGCAGCAGCTGGCACAATCGCCCAATGAGCCCCATAACCAAGTCCAATCAACAGCGTACCAATGTACATTGCCCCAGGCCACCCCATTGCAAAGAAAATATGACCAATTGCCATAATGAATTGCGCCACAGCCATTGCCACTGGTCTTGGATAAGCATAGTCCCTATTGAATAAAATCACATGGGTGAGGGGGAAAAAACTCAAAATCAAAATTAAAGCTTAATAAACATCCAGCAGGAAATGAGATCAACTTGTACCTCACAATAAGCTCAGAGAAGTAACCGCCACCAATTCGACCTAAAAAGTTCCAAATGCTGATCATGGATACAAATATATGTGTGTTATCATACCCTAGAGACTGGCTCATCTGACCCAGATTATCAATCACTGTCAACCCAGATCCAGAACCCAATAGAAGTGAGAAAAACATAAGCCAAAAGTCTGCTTTAATTAAAGCTTGCATCAGGGTGAAGTCCTCCCCTCTATGTGGACCCCTCCTCCTCTTGACCCTTACTGCTCCATCTGCAGCTGCCTGGAAGAGTCTTGCTTGCAATTGGGCAATTCGTTTTTGCCTCTCTGATGCTGGAAGCAAGTCCACTTCCTTAGGCTTTTCATCTTCCAGCTCACTGAATATTAGCTCACTAGACTCCTGTTGAAGTCCGCCAGGTTCTTGTTTCTGTGGCTCAGGCAGAAGTGCCTCTTCTTCTGGAGGTCTTGGATCTATCAAAAAACTCAGTGACACGGGAATCACAATTGGAATCAGGAGAAGGATAAACAAAATTACAGTAAAAACTGTGATCACTGTATGGTTCAAATCAACCAGATCTTCAACAAGCATGACCCCCATCAAATAAGCAGCCAGTAGGATGCACACACTATAGATATATGTGAAGCATACGCCATCAGTTGGCCGGACTTGTTTGTGACCTTTAACAGGTCTGACAAGGAACATTAGAGCAATAACTACCATTGCTGGACCGACTGCAACCATGAAAATCAGAGATGCATGATCAGGGGAATGAATCACTGTATATATCTGAGTCAAAATTGCACCACCCAATCCAGCAAATCCTTTCAGAATTCCAACCACAGGACCCCTACTTTTTGGGAAATTTTGCACGCAAGAAACCAGAGCAACTGTGTTGAAGTATGTCTCACCATTTGTTCCCACAAATATAAGAATGCACATCTGCATACTGATTTCTGTTAATGATATAACCAGCCAAGATGGTATATAAGATTCAAAAGTTTTCTAAATATCTCAGACTCAGAAAACATAAGCACTGTTTCTCAAAAAAAAAAAAAACATAAGCACTAATGTTGAGCCTTCAGATAATTTTCTTAATATAGCAATACATTCTCGGAATCCAGAAGGGGGGAAAAGAAAATTATTACGAGTGTGAGCCAAATGTCTGGAGTCCTTAATAGCATTCAAGTAATGTGAAATAGATTGCATCCAAATGTCACCCTAAGGGTCTCAATAAAGTATGTGCACATTTAATATGACAACTAGTAAGTAACATTGAAAGAAGAAGAAGAACCGCTCTCAATTTAGCTGGCCTTGGCTTATTGATCAGTAAAGGATTATCAGCTTCACTTGCTTGTGCTCAGCACAGCTCACAGCTCATCCTTTAGAGCTCACAGGACTCACTTCACATGTGCAGTTTTAGTGAACTGATAAATTACTTTTAAAACTAAATTCAATAGCTCTTAGACTGAGATAAACATAAAATAAAATTATATAAGTTTGATGGAGACAAATAAGAACTCAAAATCCTTTGCTCAGTCAATCTATAAGCGTTTCTCTTTAACTAAGTCTCATGTCCTTCTATTCGGTTGGGAAAAGACAGAGAAAAGAAACTTCCCTCTTCTATCACCACATAAAGCAAGCTATTTCTTGAAGATCATCCATAAAAAAGATTCTGGTGAAATACATAGCCCAATAGTTAAGCATATCACTAAAGTATCTAATTCTCAATCATGGCCTTGTATATGTAGTAACCAACAAAAGAAATGCTGGAGTAAAATAACCATCTTGCAAGAAGCAGGACCGACCTTTAAGAAGATATATACTAGATACCAAGTGTTACAAAAGTTCAATTTAATGTTTAGCATGAGAACTAGTTTTTTTTTTTTTTTTTTTTTTAAATTTATTTATGAATATGAGAACAACTAGTTGGACAATATGATCTGATGGAAAGAACAAATTTCTAATTCAGCAACAATGTTAGAAATCTATATTTAATGCATTTTAGAGGCAACATACAAGCTATGAAGCACGGGTGCGTTTCGGGACTCGGGTGCAGGTGCGGGTGCGGGTGCGGGACTCGGCAATTTTTGAAAAAGGTGGGTGCGGGTACGGCAGGACTCGGCGATTAAAAAATTATTAAAAATATTTTTATAATATATATTTAATATATTGCTAAGCATACTTTTACTTTTTCACATTATATAAACAAATACCAAATTTAAGAGTAATAGTAGATAACAACTAAAACGTAAATTTTCAGATTCACAAATTTATTTCTAAGCAATTTGAAAGAGAGAAATCGTAAAGAACAAAGAATAAAAATTCAAGAAAAGAGCAGAGAGAGCACACCTAAAGGCTGAAGCAGTGCAGTGTGCACACAGCAATCATTATGGACGGAGCACACAGAGATGAGGGACGAAGCAGTGAAGCACACAGAGAAGGAGATGAGGGACGGAGTGAGAGAGGAGATTTGGATGAAGTGTGAGTGACTTAAGGGGTCTGGGTAAGTCAAACGGTGCGTTTGCACCTTTTTTTTTTTTTTTTTTTTTTTGAATTTCGGCCTGACTCGGCCGTTTCGGCCGATACAGGCCGATACGGCCGATACGGACCGAGTCGGCTCGATTTCGGCCGCGTCGGCGCCGACTTTGGCCGCGTCGGCGCCGACTTTGGCCGCGTCGGCCCGAGTCGGGATCCGCCACGTGGCGCGACGCGGCACGACGCGGGACGGACGCACAGTCTGCGGCGTCCCTCCCGCGTCGCCGCGTCGGACGCGGGTGCGCCGGCCTGGGAGCCGCGTCCGTGCATCCCAGCATACAAGTCAGAGACCAAACAATTTGGACCTGCATCTCATAGATTCTTAATAAGAAGATAAAAACAAAGATTTTACTAACATGTGCCCTAAGACACACTGTTGCCTTTGGTGCGGACACTAAATATGCCTGTTGTACCTGATTGATTCTAATTGATCCTTCTTCTTTTTTTGATGGTGGATTCTAATTGATCCTAATTAATGTTGATTGATGCTGATAGATGCTGAGCACTTTTAGCATGTAATTAATGCTAATTGATTCTGTGATCATTTAGGTTTTGGATTTATTTTTATTTGCTTTTATTTTCGTATTTAATGTAATCAATTCCTTCCAAATAAAACAGAATCACATGAAAGTTTCAACTAAACTATAGTATCAGCAAAAATAATTCATTTCACTTTTTTGTAGTAAAACATCAAAACCAGAGAAAATCAAGATCTCTGTACAGAATATGAGTTCAAAAAAAGGGTAAAAACTAAAAACACAGAACGAATAAGATTGGTAATCTTTTGGATCACTGCAACTTTTCTTTTATTTTGAGTTCAGATACTAAAACAAGAATGGTACAGAGCAGGAAATTTTGGATATTCAACGAAAAAATTGAAATAAAAGTCTGAAAACATGTTGCATTAGAATTCTTCTCTCTTTCAAAGAAACATACAAACTGTAACACATGCAATTTTAAAATAAATCATCAACTAAATTTGTGATGAATAAAAAATAAGACACAGAAATTTAAATCATCGGAAGCTGAAATCATCAGCTAAATCTATGATGAATAAAAAATAAGAGACAGGAAAAAAGGCCATCTCTTGATTGAAAGTTGAAACTCACACAGTCACATGATCCCAAAAACATCAAAACAGCCAAACACGATCAACAAACAAACGAAACATCGAATAGACATATGGCAAAGCTCAAACAAACAAAAACCCAACAAAGAGAAAATAATAAAAATTCAAATGGAAGTGGTACTTACAGCCCACAAAGGCAAAGTTGGGACTCTCCCAGTGACAACAAGCCAAACCCAGCCATACCCAACAAGATTCTGGATAGCACCAACAAGAAGAGCAGCCCACAAGGGCAAGACCTCACACAAGCTCCCAGCCAAGAACCCAACACTGTCACCTAAATCCTTAGCCACACCAAGCCTCGCAACCTGCCTCTGGTTATAGCTAAGCGAGCTCTTTATCACAGGTGATATGCTACCAAACAAGTACCCAATCCCTGCACACGACTGCAACCACATTGCTGCCACAAACACCAGCCATCTGTTGTTCACAAACGAACATAAACTCTCTCTCCAAAAACCCACCATTGTTGTCGGATCTTTCATTCATTCACTCACTCAGACTCTCTCTCTCTCTCTCTCTCTCTCTCTCTCAGTCACTTCACACCATAGCTTCTGATTTAAATTCTCCGAGGAAAGAAAAGGTTGACGATTTTTTAATTATTGGGAACAACGACAACAACAAAAGCAAACAAAGAGTGAGACACAGAGAGATAGGTGGGGTATGATGATTGACGATGATGATGTGTTGGGTTGGAACACTGAACTGGGTGACAGGCTTAGAATTTTTTTTTTTTTTTTTCGAGATAAAAAAAGAGCTGGATTGGAATTATGTTCATAAATAAAAAGCCAAAACCAAAAGCAAATGTACTGTACGACAAAAATTAAAATTAATATGTATTCATTTCAGAAATTTACAGGTAATGACATTATGGTGACTCGGTGAGTCATGAGTGACTCGTGAGTGTTTAAAAATTAAAAATAGATGGGAGAATTGACAACGAAGCGACAACATAATATATACTGTATATTTTTATGGCACTGTGTGACAATGATGTTTATTTTTTTTTGGGAAGAAGAAGAAGAAGAAGAAAGACAAGGGTTACTGTTTATGGGAAGAAAAAAACTGAGGTGGTTGACCGTTTCCATGGCCGATACTCTTGGTTTCTAACCTCTTTGCCTTATTTTAAATATGGGATGACAAAGTTGAATTGGATACGCAATTTATATTTAGTACATGTTTTTAGATTTGTACTAATTGACATTGATTATTTCCTTTTTAGTTTTCTTTTCTTAATAAGACAAATAATAATAATAATAATAATAATAATAATAATAATAAAAAGTTAAATAAAATAAGTAGGTGGCCGGTGAGATATGCAAATGATTGAAAAAATAAGCAATAAACTTATATATCTCAAACAAGCACTAAAAAATCATAATATTATTACATGCTTTGGCTATTGATATTTTTTTTTTTTTTTTTTTTTTACTCTAACCTAATTTAAGTGTATATGTGTGTGAAGCTCCTTCCTGAAGACTTGAACCCCGGCCCTTACCTCCCACACTCCATAAGTATTTATACTTGTAGAGTGATCATCGCACCAAGAGTATGCGGTGGTAGGCTATTGATACTTAATACAAATCGAACAGTAACAAGAGTAGATGGGGAGGAATTTGCATTAATTATGGCAAAAATTTCTAGTATAAGAATCTAATTTTTCTATTTTACTCAACTACTTTGCAAAAACATCTACATTTGTTTATCTATTTTAGAATTTGTTTCAATAAAATATTTATTTTTTATTTACATAAACCACTTTTTAAAAACCGAAAAATGATATGAGAAATAAATAAAATATATTTTTACACCTAAACAATAGCTGTGTAAATTTACAAGGGTATTGCAATTGTGGGTAAGATATATATAATTTTAGACAAACTGATGTGGATGCTTTTTTTTTGGTTAGCTGGCCGAATTTTTTCATTTATGCCATTTTATATTAACTAATGCAAGTTCTCTAGTTACAACAATTGAGAATGAATGAAATTATGCTACTGAATTATAAACCTCTTTCATTTTTTTTTAAATATTTTTAAACCACAATTTTTTTCCCAAATATTTTAAGTATCCACTTTGAGAATTAGTTCATGAACATGGGCAGACTAATAAATTATTAAACATCTCATTTCCTCCTTTTGTTTATGGAATATTTCTCATGTGAAAAAGGGAAGCTATCATGACTCTCCCTACTCTAACTCTTTAATTCTTAGGTTTGTGTTTGTTAATTGGTTGGAGTTTATCCTCAGTTCTGCTTTTTATGCTTCTGTTTTTTAGGTAAATAGGGCAGATAAGGTAATAGGCAGATAATTATTTTGAGTGAGAGAAAGAACCTCCTCCCCATCAACAACCATAATTTCCATTCCTTTACAATCTACTTCAAACAACTCTCTACTAAAGTCTGGAAAGGAAATTTTCAATTTACAACTCACAAAAAGGCCACCAAGATCCAGCTTCAATTAACATGTTGTAAAACAAAAGATATGGTGGATTATGGAAATTGATCACTCTAATTTATCCTTTTGTTGTAACAGACCAAAAAATATGGCAAAGATTCAGTCCACAACGCTAGCGCATTGAAGCTCTGCACCCAAGTCAAGTCCAAAAAAAAAAAAATTAAAAACAAACGTTTTTATTTGGATTGGTGGAAGCAATATTCATCTTTGGTTTGTTTATGAAACCTGCCCTATTTTTGTATATGAGCAGTATATTAAGGATAGTTTTCAAATAGACACTCATAGAAAAGTGCTTGTAGACGTGTGGTCCTGTAATTTATTTTCTTTTAAATAAAATTCCTCTTTGCTCAAATATATATATATATATATATATATATATATATATATATATAGATCCATCATTGGTCGCAATAATTCAAATTAGTTACCATTTTGTGTACTACCTTTCCGCCCTTCAATTAATAAACATTATTACTTTATACTGCATTATGTACAAGCGGTCAATCTCAATACTGAGTGGGGGAGAGAAAATTTTATTTGTAATTGGAGAGTCATCATTTAGGACATGACTTTAGAAAACCCAAGCACTCATATGTCATTGTTTACGTAAATTTGTATTTGTATCCTAAAAAAATAGGTCTGATAATTGATATCCTCAACAATTATGATACTACTTTCGTTTTCGTGCTTTTTATCTTATTTTATTTTTTTGGTACGTGGTTGTGATTGTTAGATTACCAACTTGATTTGTTTATTTTCCCTCGAATGGTAAAATACACATCACAAGACACAAGCTAGCATATTTGCATATTACATTATTACCAATCCCATAACGTGGGAAGGTAGGATTTACTTTCCAAACCATGAAAGCTAATCAAAATATAGAATATATTTTTTATTTTTTTGGAGAATAAGAGTATAAAAGATGGGAGAAGTGCTATACCTATAATATTTTCACAACTCTTTTATAATAAATCCTATAAGTGGCAGGTTGTTTTGGTTATTATGTGTAGGCAAAAAAAAGTAATATAAGTTATGGATTCAAATTAGAACCAATAACAACTAACAACATATGATTTATTGTAAAATTGTTGTGAACGTAACAATTCTCTTAAGGATTGAGTAATAAGTTATATTGAATCATTGGTATAATATTCAAATTCAAAATATAAATTGATAATTTACCTATTTCAAATTGCATAAATCACTAAATCATAATATAAACGTTAGTTGCCTTGTAATGCATTATCAATTAACTAATTGAGTGATTGAGTGTCTTGTAGCTTAATTGACACGTTTTCATATACAAAATGGTTGTGGGTTTAGGGGAAAAATGTTTGAACTATGATGTTAGCAGTATATTGTAACTATCTAAAAAAATGTTATTATAAACATATTTATAGATAATGACAAAATTTGGTTACAAATTTAGTTATATCCAATGGCAACAACTCCCATTAAAAAAAATTAACATAACTATATATTTTGAATATAATTGTTAGATTGCATGTTCTTTATGTTCTTAACATGCATGTCAATCAAATGTTATTTACTATTCAATCCATAGATTTTAATTTTTATGCATAAAAATTTTAAAATTAAAAAATTTGATTTACGACATAGTTATTGATCTTTAATATTCTAAATTTTTTGCAAGTATGAAGGATATAAGAAGAAAATGTAATTTAATTGTGGATTTATCAAACTTTAAATTCAATAAAAAGATATTGAATGGAGTTATAGCCATTGATTACAATTAAGTTTATAGCCAAACTTTTTCCTATAGATAATACTCAAGTAAAATAAGTCATAATTCTCTCCAAATATTAAATTAAAAAAATTCTTCCAAATATATGTCAAATGATGATACGTGTATATAATAGGTTATAAATATGGAAAAAATTTGGCACTAAACATGTTTGTAGTTATTTTTTCTCACTCATTACGTGACGATTTATAAGACTACCTATGTGTATTATTTAAACAAGTCACATGACTTATTAAGAGAGTCATGTGACTAAAACAACACATGGATAGTCTCTTTGATCGCTATCTAATAAGTTGGAATAAGATAAACTCTAAACATATTTGAAGTTAAACTTTTCCTATATATATAGCATCAGTGCTTTTTCACCCTTTATTTTGTGTATAGTTTAGCAATATCACAAAGTGCTTGGGTCAAGAGAAAAATGATTCGAGCTGCATGATTAGTGATATATTGTGACTATCTTAAAAAAATAATAATAATAAAATAATAAAATCTTGGTCCAATGTACCATCAACAAATATATTATTAAAGAAAATGTTTCATATAATATTCGTGTGGCTTATAAATCACTAAGCACGTAACATGTGATTTGAGAAATATATGGAGGAACTATTCAACATATTTAAATGATAGTGACAGCTTAGCAAAAAAAAAAAAAAAATGATAGTGACAGAATTTTTTTTCTAAAAACTTTTTTTTTTTGTCAAAGAAGTATAATGATAAATGTTAAAGACCTGGAGTGTGTCATACATGTATAACATACAATTACAGCTAAGCAATCACCACCACAAGGATCTTTACATTTTGTCGAATTATACGAATAAAATAATCGGGTACCTCTTGGAATAATTTGTCAATTTTTTCATAAATGTAGAAAACCATGTGGGGAACATGGTCACGGGGTGGCTATCAAACAAAACTTTAGGAAATATGGGATTTTTTTTTTCAAAATAATCAAATCTTTCAAACAATTTCATTAGTTAACAAGGTTTTGAAACTATTTAGCAATCTAACAAATCAAGTCTGTTACACTTAATTTTGCTCTTTGAAATCAAGCGAGTTGGAGTTGAGTTGCAGTTGGAAATCGAGTGTCTCATACTCGAGTTTCATACTCGAGAGTGAAACACTTGAGTTCCATAGCAAAAACACCAACCCAAAGCAAGGCGGAAACAAACTCCCCAAATCTCCTTGTGAGGCTACGAAATCCAATGACCCAGACAAGACAAAAAAAAAAAACAACAACAACAAAGATCAAACATAGAGATGGAGGGCGTGGGTTTGTTGTTTTTGTTAAAGATCAAATGAATTAGAGGAAAAACATAGAGATGGATGGCAAACTTCCCAAATCTCCCTGCGAAGCTACAAAATCCAAAGACCCAGACAAGACAAGAAAAATAGCGAAGATCAAACATAGAGATGGAGGGCGTGGGTTTGTTGTTTTTGCTAAAGATCTGAAGGCGTCAGTTTGCTGTTGAAGGGAGATTTGGGTTCAAAGCAGGGCGTGGGATTTGGGTTCTTGTTGCGTGAGTTCTACCATGTTTGTTTTAATATGGAACTCGAGTGTTTCACACTCGATTTCCAATTGAAACTCCTCCTGGATCCAATGACCCAGACAAGACAAAAAAAAAAAAACAACAACAACAAAGATCAAACATAGAGATGGAGGGCATGTGTCTGTTGTTTTTGCTAAAGATCAAATGAATTAGAGGAAAAACATAGAGATGGAGGGCAAACTTCCCAAATCTCCCTGCGAAGCTACAAAATCCAAAGACCCAGACAAGACAAGAAAAACAGCGAAGATCAAACATAGAGATGGAGGGCGTGGGTTTGTTGTTTTTGCTAAAGATCTGAAGGCGTCAGTTTGCTGTTGAAGGGAGATTTGGATTCAAAGCAGGGCGTGGGATTTGGGTTCTTGTTGCGTGAGTTTCTACCATGTTTGTTTTAATATGGAACTCGAGTGTTTCACACTCGATTTCCAACTGAAACTCGACTCCTCCTGGATCGATTTCAAAGAGCAAATTTGAGTTTAAGGGATTCGATTTGTTAGATTGCTAAATAGTTTCCAAACCTTGCTAACTAATGATATTTTTTGAGGGATTTGGTTATTTAGAAAAAAAAAAAATCCAGAAATATGTCTTGGTCAAAATGCATGACGAGGCTGTTCTCCACGTTTCTCTCATTTTTTTAATGTTGTCCTGTATAGGAGCTATGGTTTTTGTGATCTATTTAGTGTTTGTTTTTTTTTTTTTTTTGGCTGAATAATCTATTTAGTTTGTTTGTTCTTTCAAATTGATATTATCATATTGTACTTTGCAATTGGAATTCGTTCCTAAGATTTTGAATTTTTGCATTACGACAATAATGTCTCTATAACATATAGTATTATTTAAAAACACTGACCAAAAATGCCCCATCAAACGGTCATATATCCCCAAGCCACGTACTTCTTCTCTAATTCATATCCAAAAATCTTCCATTTTTGGACCTTGAAATAGTTGCATACTAGTCTAGATAGCGTGGGATGGGGGCCTAGTTGGACTTTTATTTGGGCAGTATTGCTGCTATTGCATAATATTGTATTTTTTTTTTTTTTTAAATTGAAAAGATTTAATTAAATTATAATAATGGTAATAATACTCCAAAGGCAAAGAACAACTATCAAACATAAGGTTTGTAAAAATATATCTCAAACTTAAGGGCTTTTTCGACTCTAGAAGGGAAGGCTGTTGGCAATGGTCAACCAGAGAAATTACTAGGGAAAGTCCACTCTCCAAGAGCTTGATTTACTGATTTTATATTTCTTGCAAGTTCTAACTTCTAACCCATCTAAACAAGTTTTCAAAAAAGAAAATATTAATGGTCTGTTTGGATTGAAGGGGAAGGAGAAGGAGTAGAGTAGTTTTGCATCAAAATTAGCTTATTTTCAACCAATTCTACTATACTCACGTCCACTTTCTCTCCTTTCCCCCCCAATCCAAACAGGCTCTAAAGGTTTCATGGATGAGTTTTCACCCTATAAAGAGGTTACATAGAGAGAACATTGTTTTAATTACACCTATGTACATGTAGAGATTATAAACTAGTAAAAATACATGTTTCAATCACCTCGTACTCTTGGTGTGATGGTCAATCCACAAGTATAATATTCTTATGGGATGGGGGGCAAGAGCTGGGGTTCAGTTCTCTAAGAGGGAATTTCACACACATATACAGTTAGATTAGACTAGAGTATAATTTCTATCATGTATCAATATATATATATATATATATATATATATATATATATATGTTTCAAGGGTGTCATTTGCTAACAGAATGAGACAAAAAGACCGAATTAACTCATTTGAAGTAAGGGGCTAAATTGACAAAAATTAAACTTTAGGAATTAATTTGACAATTAAATTAAAAGTTAGAAGACTAAATTGAATTTTTGCAAAATAATCAAAATATTATTAGGAAACATCTCTCAATTTGGTTGCATTTTGGAGATTATTATTATTATTTTCATAATTGTTACAACTTACAACAATAATAGATAAGGTTTTTTGTTGTTGTTGTTGTTGTTGTTGTTCTGTGTGTGTGTGTGTGTGTGTGTGATATTGGAGTTTATTTTTGGGTCAGTCGCTAGAGTTGCATCCCATCAAAAAACACTTTTTCAAACCTTCTTCCCTAAGTTCCCTTGCCATATTCACATCCCGCTCAATTAAGTTTATTTCACATGAAAAACATTTAATCATTATATAATACTTTTTAAGTGGTACAGACCTATGGTGTAGAACTGGAGATACATTGGAACAAAATGATTGTTATTTAATATATCCTCTTTTTATTACTTGTAATAAATAATTCGACTTGTTCCTCAAAAAAAAAAAAAAACCGACTTGACAAATGCTCATACTCAAAAGAGGTGTAGCACCATTATAGAATATCTCCCATTGTTGTAACTTGTAACTAAAAAACAAAGAAGTGTAACATCCAAGGATGTTACATAATTCATATTTGATCTCAAGATTAAGATATATATATATATATATATATATATATAAAATTAAGTTTAAAATTCTTTAGAATTCTTACGGAAACTCCATCATAGAGTTTCCAAAATTTTAGTTATCAATTAAAAATATGTGAATTATATTTTGTCCAATTTGTTTAGGACCACACTATTTGTCACATCATGTTAGAATGGTTGACCGTAAATGATAAACAATCACTTTTATATAAATCAACTACTTTTTTTTCTCATCACTCTTGAGTGTCGACCATATCAGAGTTGTGTCATAAAAGTTGTGTGTATAGATTTTCTCTCTATTTTTTCTGGTCATTATAATGTTGATTCAAAATGAATTAAAATGATTTTAGAAATTTTATGGTAGATTTTTTATTTTTTATTTAGTTCGAAGGTTATGCTTATAATAATAGTGGAGGGAGGATTTGTATCTTAAATCCCTTTGTAAAGTAGAGTTGACATTATCATTGAATTATAAGGTCCTTGACTTTACGCTTTGTTTGTTTCAGTAATGACGTTTTCTAGAAAACGAGTCATTTTTCAAGAAATATTTTCTATAAAATTATTTCATTTTCTAATGTTTGGTAGCAACTTTAAATGAGTTAAAAAAAACCTCATAACTTCTCTTATTTAGCTTGCTGTGAGATATAGTTGTTTTCCAAAAAAATTTAATAGAAAATAATCTCTAAAAATAAGCCATACTTTTTATATTGACCAAAGATAGTTTTTCTTTAACTCATCTTTTTTTTTTATGCTACCAAACACTAGAAAACTTAGAAAACTATCTTTACACAAGGTTTTTCATCGAAACTAACGGAGCATTAGGCAGAATTATTTTCAAAATTCAAAATTCTTAAGAATGCTATCCCATTTGTTTCTCAAAAAAAAAAAAAAAAAAAAAATGCTAACCCATATCGTAATATAGGCTTATACACCCGTCGCATGGAGCGCACTTTATGCAAGCATGCATTGCGCTGCCTATTTGTGTATTCTATAATAGGATCACGTGAGGTCCACATCGTCTGAGCTGTCTCTTCCTATCCCTAGCATTAAAAAAAGGTTATGGAAAGCAATTCTTCAAGTGAGGCCTACAGCTACAGGCTACAGGGACTAAACACACTGATATTATTAGCACAATAATATTTAGGTTCGGACTTCGGATCAAGTGGGGTGGAAGGGACAAATTAGAGAGAATAATCAAATCAGCATACAGAATTTAAAATTTAAGTATTAAAGTGAAAGGGAGGTGTAGATTGTAGAGTATTAGTTATTATGATGATTTGTGTTCAAAATCAACAGATTCTGTAATATCTAGTAGCCTTGATTTTCGCTTATTCCCTGACGACAACAAAAAAGCAACTTCTTCACTCTCCTTTTAAAGCTTATCCTGTTCCCCACCTTATTGGTTGTTACCACTTACCAGTTACCAGTGTCGTGGCAAAAAGGGCCAAAAAAGGGCTGTGACATGTGACCAGTAGAGTCAAATTCCACACGGTACTATACTTAAGAAACAAGGGGAATTTTAATGAATTACTTGAACACTGCCACTAGTAAGTGACTTTTGTGTACATAGAGTTTGTTTGGGTTGGTTTTTAAAGAATACACACATATATATACTACAGTATATTGCTTAACATTAATAATATTTTGAACAAAGGATTTGTACTAAAAAGATTGTACTAAAATTAAAACAAAAGAGCGATTAAAAAAACAAGCGTCGATATGTCCGAGTGGTTAAGGAGACAGACTTGAAATCTGTTGGGCTTCGCCCGCGCAGGTTCGAACCCTGCTGTCGACGTAATTTTTTTATTTTCCCAATAAAACCAATAGGCCCCCAAAAAAAAAAAACTACTCTTTTTTTCTCAATCTGACGGCTGTGATTTGCCTTTCTTTTTTTGCCCTAGCAGACACAATCAAATAATAAAAGGCCCCACAGGAATTTCCAATTCTCAAAAGGTCACACACTTTTGCGAGACAGTAAGAGAGAGGAGAGAGAGAGCCGCAAAGCAAAGGTGAGAGAGAGAGTTGAGAGAGGATCGAAAAAAAAAATGAACCCAGACGAAGTGTCGAAGGCGTTTGTCGAGCACTACTACTCGACTTTCGATTCGAATCGATCTGCTCTGTCGAACCTGTACCAGGAAGGTTCGATGCTGACCTTCGAGGGGCAGAAGATCCAGGGCTCACCCAACATCGTAGCTAAGCTCACCTCCCTCCCCTTCCAGCAGTGCAAGCACCACATCACCACCGTCGATTGCCAGCCCTCTGGTCCATCCGGTGGCATGCTCGTCTTCGTCAGTGGAAATCTTCAGATTTCCGGCGAACAACATGCCCTCAAGTTCAGTCAGGTATTTCTTCAAACACCTACCATGCCAAACACGCACACTTTTTTTTTTTGATAAGTAAATCCAAACACAAACATTAGAAAGAAAACAAAAAACACCCAGATGTCCTCGTATCTTGTAATTGTATTCTGTTATATGATAGTCATATTATGGCTGCTTATTGTGAATTACGGAGCATTGTATTTGGTGAATGGATAATTATGTTTGGCATTTAAGCGTGAATGAATTGGGGATGCCGTGATCAATGGCAAAGCAAGGTTGGAAATAAGATAAGGGAAGTGAACTTGATAGTGAAGTTATGGTTGAGTGGAGTAAGTTAGGCTTGTTTTCAGGGTTGTGATGAGTGAGGTGGTGTCTCATGTAATGGGTGTATGCAACCTCTCTTTGACATGCATGTGAGGTCTAAAGATGTGGGTCGCATGCATTTGTGTGAAAGGAGCATTGATAGTGCAGGGAATGCGTTACTAGGGACTTGTCTTGTCTCTAAGCATGATGGGAATTAGAGGGTCTGACATTTTGTTTATTTAGGTAGGACTAGATGGTGTAGAGTATGAACTGAATGGGTGTTGAGGCTTTTGCTATGGTCAACTGATAAGCTGTATGAAACGAGTGTAGTTGCACACACTTATGTTAATTGTTGCTTGAAGGGTTCTCAAACTGCATATTACATTGTGTGGAAATTGACAAATATAAGAAAAGTGAAACTAATCTTAGATTGCCAATATTATTTTCTTCTTCTCCTCGGGCACTTTAATTGCCTGAAATATTTAGCGAATGCTTGTTATGAAAGGCATAGCCATCGATTTATGCATGTGTAAGTATTCTATATACCTTAGTCCTAAAAATTTTAAGGTTGACTATGGATCTTCAACAAACAAAGTGAGGTCAGCCTCATTTATTCTTCTACACCATTCTATTATAAGTATAACCAAATTCATACTCTTTGTTGCATGGTAAAAATGTCCATCTTTGTTACTTCTAGTGTTATTTTTAAGTTGTCCCTACCTATTTTTCTTCCATGTACTTGAATCAAAATTATTCTTCTTCATTGGTGCATTAATTCCTCTTTGCACATGACCAAACTATCTCTAGGGACATGTAAGTTTGGTTTGTTTCACTGTAAGCCCACTCATTAATCTGTTGCCATCTCTCCTTGTTCATGAGATGTAAATTTTGATAGGTTTTGTATCTTGGTTGTAGTACGTGCAGTGTTGTTAAAAATGTGTTTAAACATGCTTAAAGCTCAAAACCCCAGGTCTAAGCTTTTTTGCTTGGTTGAGGAGAAGCTTATTTAATGAAACGTGCTTCAAGCACACTTTTCTGGTGCCTTTCAAGGAAGCACAAAGCATGTCAAGGCTTTTTTATTTTATTTTAAAATTTTTACTAACAAATATTTGAATCATTAAAATTAAATGCTAAACCTTGAAGGCAATGACATGGACCATTGATTTCGTATATAAGCACTGTTCTTAAGGTGCTTTACAGCACAAATAATGTTTCTTTTACATATCCAAAGTATCGAACAAGGATAATTTATGATTTTTGTACTTTTTGGTCTTTGCCTTGTGGATATATTTTGATTGAGTGATATACTTTATTCTGATCATAGCTATCATAGAATTAAACTTTATATGACTAAATTCTTTTCATGTAGTCCATTTATTGAGATATATATATATATATATATATATTTTTTTTTTTTTTCAAATTTACTATAAAAAGTTTAAGAAATAGAAATAACTTGATGTAAAATTTGGGCTTATGAATCTTGTGCAATAGCACTATCCATTCGAGCTAAGACAGAAAATTTATTACTTTTTTGAGTTTTTAAACCTTCATATATATATATATATATATATATATTATATGTTATGAATCTTTTTATTAGAGGTTATTATATCTAAAAATGTGCGTCTTCCTTCAATTAGCTGCATGCTTGCTTGTGTCTAGTCTCTAAGAGGCATGTGTATTCAAGTGCACCTGACACCTCTATCAACACCAAGTACATGCTGAATAAGGAACACGAGTATTTAAGAGTATCTTTGCTGAGTCATTCTTTCTCAATCTTATTTGTTGGTCACTGTACTTTTAGAATTTAACTGTTATGTACATCTAATATACATTCTATGTACTTGGTGATTCCTTATTTCTAATAAAACTTATTACTTATATGTTAAAAAGAGGTGTATCTTTGCTGAGTCAAGAGCTAGATTTTTACTTCACACAATACTGCAGAATAGCTGGTGATTTTGATTGATTTTTCCAATGTGAAACTTACCAAAGGGATGAGATTTTGTTAAAAGCTCGCTACCAACCTGCCATAATGGGGGAACTTTGGGATTGGTGTGTTTACATTGTTTTCTGCTAGAATGGCGGGCACTTGGTGTTTGAATGAGTAGATCACTCATCAGTGAAAATGTTCTAGTCAGTCTGGTGTGATTCTTGCCTTCTAACCCTATTTACTGCCTTATTTCTGTGTAGATGTTCCATCTGATTCCAACACCGCAGGGGAGCTTTTACGTATTGAATGACATATTCCGCTTGAATTATGCATAAGGACTGTTAAGACATCAGAAACTCAACAGGAGGAGTTTTTTTTTGGTTTTTATTGAACATCAAAAAACAAAACCAAGTTGTGTAGTGTTGTTTAGATTTTATGCTTTTGGAATGGGTAAGGCAAACTTTATCTATGGTTGGCAGCTTTGCTTGTTTTCTATGTTTGATCATCTGAAAGAATACTAATTTGATTGCATGCATTGTTTTCAAGTAGTCCACTTGTTTCAAACTTATGAGAATGAGTTGTGCCGTGCATTTGGATAAAATATGTGATTTTTAGTCTCATCTTCCTTAATTTGGATGCAAGCAGTAGCTTGGGAAGGTTTCACTTTTGTCATACTTGGAAAAGCTGGGATAGCTAAATTTTTTGGATAAAACTTATGTATAATACCTTAAGTGTTATTCTTTAGGTTCCCCTCTAAAAATTCTGCCATGTGACTGCTTAACAAAAAAATACACTTTCATCCCATAAGAAAAAAGCCACATGGCAGAATTTAAAAGGGGGAACTTAAGGAATAACATCTAAGTCCTGTATCTAAGTTTTGCTATTTTTTTTTGGGTTAGTCAACTTGGCTAGTGAATTGTTTTGAACATCTTTTTATCCATGTTTTTCTCAAACTTTGGGGTTACCCCTGGAAGCGAACAACGGCACTGCCTCCTTGCCTTTTGTTATGGTCAGGCGGTCAAGGTTAGTTTGTTTGTATTTATTTAAAAAAACTAAAATTCAGTAGGTTACAACAATGGAGGTGCCTCCTTGCCTTTTGTTATAGTCAGGTGGTCAAGGTTAGTTTGTTAGTTTGTTTGTTTTTATTTAAAAAAAACTAAAATTCAGTAGGTTACAACAAATGAGGAGGGATGATTCAAACCTTGATCAATAAAGGAGAGGAGACTATTCCGCTGAGCTACAAGCCCTTGGTGGTCAAGGTTAAATTTGCATTGGATACAAGAAATGTATATTATGATTACTTCTTTTCCTTGAAGATATGTGATGTTCAAATTTAGATTCGTGGAAATACATACGGTTCCCATGGAATCAAATAAACATTCAATGTTATAATCAGGTTGGACAGATGAGAATGCAAATTTATCTATGGTGTACATTCTAAAATATTGGAGGGCTATCTAGAAAACTCCCAATAGCACCATATCTTTGGAGATGGGATTAGAGTTTGAATGGTCCCTGTTGGAACTTCATGAGAATCATTTCTTACTATACGTTTTAAACCAAATCCAGTTTGCGGCCACAACATCCACATTTCCGGTATGAACTATTAGATAACCGACAAATTAGACTATAGTTCTGTCATCTGTGTGGACTGCACAACTGGCTCGTAATTTGGTCCCACATCAAACTGCTAAAACATAGTAGTGGCTTGCTCATGGGGGTAGCTACGAAAGTCACCACTGGAATGTTGATCTCATGAGCAATCATAAAAAGTGCTTTTCACCCACAAAGTCTAATTTCCTCTCAAAAGCAACGAGATTATGGAAAAAAGAGGTTAATACGTCAAGCTTTTACCTATTTTTCGGATTAACTAATAGTTTTGCTAGGATCAATTCAATAATACACATGTACTATATGAGTGTTACTTTCGAAGTTTCCTTGACCGTAGTGCGTGTGAGGTGTATAATGTGAATGGGTATAGCTTGATGCTGTAACGTTCACTTTCCAAGTCATCAACTCCTTGTCTCTTCCTCTCTCCCAAAGCAAAACCCACATTTTATAATCATCTTTTAGTCTATATTTTTGCTACTCAAAAGACTTTTAAGAGAGATAACAAAAGAGATCTGGTAGAGAGAGAGAGAGAGAGATAAGGTGAAGAAGATGTCTGATTGGGGGCCGGTGTTTGTGGCAGTGGTGCTCTTCATATTGCTCACTCCAGGTTTGCTGGTTCAGATTCCGGGCAAAGGCCGATTCATAGAGTTTGGCAACTTCCAGACAAGTGGAGCATCCATACTGGTTCATTCCATCATCTACTTTGCTCTCATGTGCATCTTCCTATTAGCTATTGGGATTCACATGTACATCGGCTCATAGCATAGCCCCCCCCACAATAAACAACACCCGACATCCACAAGTTTCACAGTTAGTGTAAGATTGTTGTGTTCTGCTCTTTGTTATCATGTCCTCTATCTTTAATGGGATTGAAATTATTGAGAGTTAGTCATAAATGAATTTAGTTGAATTACAAGCTTGAAAATTCTCCATGGATTCTACCATTAACTAGAAATGGTTTTGTGTTTGACTGGTTGGTATATATGGTTCTTAATTACTCATCCGAATTTCAAACACAGGATGATATGCAATTTGACATAAATCATTTGTTCGAATTTTATCTTGGCTAATATGATTGTCAATTTTAAGGTAAAGAATTTTCTTAATTTGATTAGAATTCAATATATGTTGTTTGTTGCCCTTTGGTTCACTGATCAATATCTACTATGTGACTGTCTAACGTTTTGCTCGAGGATGTCCTTTCAAATTCATTGATGAATCTCTTTGTGAGTGAGTAAGCGTACTTGGAGTGATCCGAAAGGATCTGGCATTATAAAGATCACATAAAAAGTTCTATATCTTACAATGGGCTAGCTTCCATTCCCATTGTATTACAGGCAAATTTAGCAAAGATTCATTCCTGTAATTGTGTTGGCGATTTTATCTTGTTGAGAGGATAGCAGTTACATAAATAAGGTGTGTGTTCATTATTCAATCTCATGCATAATTGGATTTAGCAATAAATCAGTAAGAGGAAAGACTGGAGAGGAGACCTTATCAAGTTGTTTCATCGGTTCTGAAGGCCAAAATGGCAGGTTTAATTAAGAAACACTGAGTTTTGTATTGAGACTAGGGCATAGGGTGAAAGCAAACATAACAATAATGGGTTTGGCTTAACTCTAGTACTTTTTTAACTTGAGGTGTCCTTTTGTTTTAAATACACAATAACAAGTGCTAATGAGTTTTAATCTCCACTTTCTATTTAGTTAGCGGGTGATGTAACAATTTCTTATTAAAATAAAAAGAGATTCCAGTTAAAAAAAATATTGGAAGTAAGCCAAACCCATCAATAACAATGTTTTATTAATGAAGTTTTTAACTCTTGGATTTGGGAGATGAGGGATCAGTTTTGTAGTCCAATGCTAAAATTTGACGCTTATATGTGTTTCCTTTTTGAGATTAGACCATTGTTTACATTAATGTGAAAATAAAAGGCTGAATTTAGGATAAGCAAGCACATCTCACTGATAATTTTCCTTATTTTTACTAAGAGTATTAGGCTACTGGCAATCTTATTTAGATTGAACAAAGGCTTATTAAGGAGTGTGCCAAAGGCATATATAGAAAAGTATCAAATGTTCAATTATGAGTTATAATGCATATATGTTAAATGTTTAATTACGAGTTACAATGTATACATGTTAACTGGGGAAAAAAATTGCAATGATTCATCTATTTTGCACCCAAAACTTAAAAGTATTGGTTGGTTGTGTATGCTTTTCTTTTAAATGATTTGCTTTATTTTTTTAAAATAGTAAAAAAAATTATTAAATGCATTTTAACTTTGTGTTTTTAAAATATTCATTAATAATCCAGTGAGTTGAGCCTAATAATACCTACTTCCTCATATTTTAAATTAATGGGATGAGAGAACACGGGAGTTTAGAGCCTATTGAGGGGAGGATGAGATATTTAGGTAGTATTTTTAATCGGTTAAAAAAAAAAAAAAGGTACTCATTAATAAGGCTATTTTTTTAAAATAATAATAATAAAAATAATAATAACCCGTTAGTGAGCTCAAAGGCTTAGGAGCAGATAAAAATCTCCTGCGGCCCTGCCTATATTTGTACTTGTTCCCAAAACAACAAGGTCTCTCAGAAACCGATGCTTGCTAAAGAACATATCAAGTGAGGTTATTGCTAATTATTTGTCATTATCTTTTGAAATACCACACTGTGATTTGTCTTCCTACTAGTTCTTACTCAAATTGCTAGCCCAAGAAACATTCTAACCATGCGACAAGTAACTCTATATGACTCTATCATGAATGGCAAAGTAAATCTCTTTTCCCATAGTAATGATTAGCTTGACAAACCCAGCTGAAAATTGTGGGAGACTGAATGATAATTATAATCCCTTCATTAGCAAAAAGCTGATTTCTTGAGAGCTTACATAGACCAAAAGCAGAAAACAAAAATAGTATATATATATATATATAGCATAAAACTCTTTGTCCTAGTAGAAGCCTATTGCTTCCTAGACATAGAGGTGAATGTTAAGAACAACCAGAAACAAAATAAGAAGCAAACCGTAGAGAACCGTGTGCACAAATATGGAGCCAATACTAGTCTTCATGCCCATTAAATCAAGTGGCCGAGTCTTTCCGGGCATTTGAAACAGTGTTCCTGGTGACAAAAGTGCAAACAGTGCCGCAGCTATGAGTGGTGCAGCCCAATCGTTCATTCTCAGCCTTACAAAATTGTCCAAAACTTCACCTTCCAACACAGAAGAGGAGGAAGAAAGAAGAAGAAGAAAGAAGAATAATCACAAAGGCATAAAAAGTATTAAAAGGGCTTTGGATACCATATTATTACTATGTCCTCAAGACCATATAGGAGGAAGAATAGGAATCCCCTAAAGCAAGAACATTTAATTATCAATCGGTCACTTTATCCTTCTTTTGGGTTTTTTTTTTTTTGTTTTCTTTAAAGTTTCTAGTTGCTCCGTTGGATAAGGCAAAGAATCATTTTCTAATGTTATCAAACTCACAAGTAGGTTGAGTGGATGCATGATTTGCAGCTTGCAATTAATTACAGCATTTAAGCGACAACGTGGTTGGGTCACAATTCACCATCACCGTCCATTTTTGCTCACGTCACGCTTGCAGAAGTTTATTATAGGCATTCTTTTGAAAAAGAGGCTAGAGGCTAGGGGGAGGGTTTGGTCAAAATAAATAGCTTCTTTTTTTTTCTTTTTCTTTTTTTTTTTTGATTGGGTCAAAATAAATAGCTTGAAATAAGGAAGTGGGTCCAGTGAAATGGCTTTATGCATATGGAAGGGGAGGCTAGGAGCACCATTTTGCTCTCACCTTTGGGTTGATAGAAATTCGAGATGGCTATGTGAATGTTTGTTTTAAGAGGCATGGGCAATCATGCTTTTGTCCCTTTTGCTCACACTCCAAGGTCTCAATTTTATTTAATGGAGCACAGCTACATCAAAATTTAATTGTTTCAATGGCAATGGTAGTATTGAATCCTGATTTTTTTTTTTTAATTCAAATCAAAAAGTTAGAATTGATCAAATGACCAACTTTGCAAAAATAAATCATGACAATCTAAATATTTGTTTATATATATATATATATATATATATATTCACCGCTATTGCAACTTGTCTAGTGGAAAGAAATTTTTGATTGGTGCCTATTAGCCAAAACAACATTGTTTGCTATGCATGGTTGTCTTTTTCTATACAAGGTAAATAGTGCATAAATTTAGGGGTGTGTATGGGTTGCAAGGTTGGGTTGGAGGGTTTGTTCAACCTAACCCAAACTTGGTAGGTTGAGACATTCTCAACCCAACCCAACCCAACCCAACTCATCACATGTAGATACCAATGTAACCTATGTGGGTTGGGTCGAGGAGTTGTGTAAAAAAATGAACTTTCATTAATTATTTAAAATTGTTTACAATTCATATAATATACCTAAATTATATCACAAGTTTCCATCTTCATCATATCTAGTTCTCAAGATATTGATTCTAAAAAAAAAAAAATTAAATATTAAAATAAATCAAACTAAAAAAATTAAAATAGGAGTAGAAAAATAAACTTATATTATGATGGCTTGGATTAGATTAGATGACTTGAAAAAAAGTCAAAAAACTATTAATTTGAACTCAACCCAACTTGAGGGTCAAAATAAAATTCTATCCCAAACCGACCCACCAACCCACAAAAACCAATCTGAGACGTTAGGTTGGGTTAGTTTCACTAGGCTAGTGGGTTGGATATTCACCCCTATGCATGCATAACATAATGGAGAGAGAAAGAGAATTGACATTGGTAAAGAGAAAATATTAAAACTTAAAACTTAAAATGAAGATAAGAAAATATAAAATTGATATTTGAAGAGTCGAATTGAAATACTGAATACCAAAACAAATTCTTCATTTATTTTTAACACATATGAACATAATGTTTAGATTGTCATTACTTGTAACATTTGGGATTAAAAATGAAAAAAAAAAAAGGATTTAATTTATAGCAACGGAGAGAGGTATGCGGTTAGAAAGAATGGGAAAGAAGGGAGGAGAGTAGACTCAAATTCCATTGTTTAGTTAGAAGGAAAGACATGAGAGAAAGGAAAAAGGAAGATAAATGGTTTTCATGGATCCCAATACCTTTTTTTTGCTGATGACAATTAGAGGATTTGAACTTGTTGGAAATATTAGGAGGTATCAACTAATTGTACTATAAAACTTGTGGTAGGTCCCACCATTTTTTTATTATTACTTTCCCTCAAAATCCATAAAATTACTCTTAAATTCTTGGAAAGTTATAAATTTATTGTGAAATTACTTTCATATCATCATAATTAATTATTAATTTACAAGGATAAAATAGTAAAATAATATATATTTTTTATTTTTTATTTTCTTTCTCTTTCCTCTACATCTAAATAGGGGTGTCAATATTTTACACGACCTGTGAACACGATACGAGTTTTTACAGATTAGGGATGCGTCTTAGCAGGTTTGGGTCAAATTGAAAATGACAGGGTAAGAATTGTTTTCACAAGCATGTTGACTTGCAATTGATACTTTAACATATTAATTTATTCGTATCAACTTGAAATGACTTGTTTAACATGTATAACAAATAAATAATCATTTTATTTTAGATTTTTCAAATACATTTGATATCTAACCTATATTTTAAACTTAAAAATAAAAGTGAGTAATTAAAAAACCTTATTAAAGGATATAATTGAAACCTTAAATCTCTAAACCCTTCAATATGAACTTTTAAACGATATATTTTAAGTAAAAGTCCGAATTTGGTAAGGATGGGGTATAAAACCCATGTTTTATACCACCCAATAAGAGGTTGTTAAATCAGCATTTTACTTAAAATTTAATATATCTTGCCACACTTAATAATATCTCAATAAACTCCCAATCTGGTTGGATTTATATATGAGTATTAGAATTGATTAGGTGTGGTTGTGCTTATTCTTAAATATGTGATAAGATGATGTGACAAGTTGGGATTAGAGGGGTAAATTATGGGTTTTACACCACATCCTTACAGTATTTAATCTTTTTAAGTATTTGATGTTATTGTTAACTTTCAAATTGTATACTTAATAGGTATTTTAATGTTATGAGTTTGTATTAAATTTAAAACAATATTAATCAGGTCAAACATATTGGAATATAATGAGTTGCTTTTTTGAAGTGAGTGAAATGAGTATATTTATGTCAATCCAACTTGTTTAATATTAAGAGTATTAAGTTAGTCACGTCGTATCAACTTGTGTCATGATACAATTATTAAATGAGCTGTGTTCAGTTGAGTCATTTAGTTGAATACCCCTATCTCGACACGATATGTTAACATGAATTGACACCCTTATATCTTTTTTTTTTTTTTTTTTTGGTTGTTGATAAAAAGCTTTGACAAACTTTCATTAATCAGAACCTGAGTTCAAATAGATTACATCATATTGAATTTGATTAGCAATTATGGGCAGGGTATCCTCCACCCATATTACACAATTTGAGATTAACTTGCAGCATGTCTAGCCATAAGGTGTGCTGTAGAATTTCCACTTCTGCAAACGTGATTTGCCTTCAATGAGTTGAAATGGCACAAACCTAGTTTAGCTCCTTCATTCACCTTCTGGATGGTACTTGGCGGAGGACCATGCTCAATGAGGGCATAACCACCAGTTGGGAGTCACTTTCGATAATAACATCTTTGAGCCCAAGATCCCAAGCTAGGAGGGACACCCTTATATCTAAACACATGCATAGGAGTATTTTCCTTCCCCTTTCCTCGTCCTTTTCCTTCCCTTTTTTTTTTTCTCCTCTTTCGTGTAATCAAACATGATTAGAAATCTTACCACTTTTTATATTTCATCTTATGTTCTACCATTCAAAATTTGTCAAGTTTCTATTTTTTTTTTTAAATTTTAAACTTTTTGATTATTTTGTAATAATTTCTTTTAATAAAGAATGCATAATAAGTTATAAGGGATAAAATATAAAGGGATAATTATTGTAAACCCACCTGAGGTAAGGCCCGTTTGCGCTTTGCCTACCCGTGGTTTAAAACTTTACACTTTGCCCACCTGAACTTCAATCCGTTACCCATCTGTTACCCACCTCACCCCCAGCCGTTAGAAAAACACATTTTTAGGAAAAAAAAAAACATAACAAAAATAAAAAAAGCTAGGGTTTTGATTGCTTAAAGAACTTCTATAAGAACAAAGGGGAGGAATAGCACACAAATCCCACTCTGATCTTGGCTTCTCTCCCCATTGTATACCATAGCCCCTAAAACCTAAGAAATATATTGTAATCTTTTTAGGGTTATATCTGTCTGTTTGTCTGAGATAAACAAAAACAGAGGGTTCGTGTAATCGTGATCTTCCCATGGTGGCTGGGAAGGTGAGAATGGCAATGGGGCTACAAAAGCCTCCGGCGAGTTCGAAACAAGAAACGCCACCGAAGCCTCCATCGCCGTCGCCGAATCCGAGTCCGACTAATAAAGCTCCTTCGAAAGCCGTGTTCTCACGCTCCTTCGGCATGTACTTTCCACGCTCCTCCGCTCAGGTTCAACCTCGCCCACCCGACGTCATCGAGTTGCTTCGTGTCGTCGAAGATCTGCGTGAGCGAGAGTCGCTGTTGAAAACCGAACTCTTGGGGCACAAGCTTTTGAAAGAGTCAGTGGCTATTGTTCCTGTCCTGGAGAGCGAGATCTCATCCAAGAACGCAAAGATTGATAGAGCTTCGAAGCAAGTGGATGTGTTGGAGATTGAGAACCAAAAGTTGAGAATGGAACTGGAGGAGTTGAGGATGAAGATTGAATACGAAAGAGAAGAAAGCGAGAAGAAGTTGAAGGCAATGGAGGCTGAAATCTCAGAGTTGAAGAAAACGGCGTCGGATCGTAGTAGTAGTAGTATTCTAATAGAAAGCGAGGAGCTCTCGTCTTCGTAAAGGTTTCAAGGCTTAATGGAAGTCGCTGTGAAATCAAATCCCATCAAGAACTTGAAAAAGCAACACGGCGCCGTTTCGAACTTTGAGAATAATAACAACCAGAAACTTGAAGTGCAAGATTCGAAGAAAGACGAGGCTGATCTTTCTTAGAAACTTGAAGTACACGCCCCAAGATTTTTGTTAAGCAATCAAAACTCTAGTTTTTTGATTTTTGTTATGTTTGTTTTTCCTTAAAAATGTGTTTTTCTAACAGCTGGGGGTGAGGTGGATAACGGATTGAAGTTTAGGTGGACAAAGTGTAAAATTTTAAACCACAGATAGGCAAAACACAAATAAACCTTACCTCAGATGGATTTACTGTAATTATCCCTAATATAAAATGAAATATGAAAAATTTCCCTAAATTTTTAACAGAGAAGAGTGAAAGCCCGAGGCCCTTTCCTTCTGGACTTCCCCAGTACCCATCATTACTTGAGTTCACATGTCACATGTGCCCCAATACAGACAAAGCCCCATCCACATCCCCTAGTGACTCACCCATTCACTCACTCTACTATTAATAATTTAATAAACAATAAAACTCTATCCTATTCCTATTGACTTATTGAGCTTAACAAAAAAGCCTAATATTACCACCAAAAAAAAAAAAAAAAAGCTTTCTCTCACTTCCATCGTCCTCATCTTCATCTATCTGCGTTGCCTAAAAGCTACCACCTTCTCTTTACCCACAACCCCTACATAACCCATTTTTTGAGAAAAAATGGCTGACTGGGCCCCTGTACTAATCGGTGTGGTACTCTTCGTGCTCCTCCAACCGGGTCTTCTCTTTCAGTTACCGGGTCACAACCGACAGCTGGAGTTTGGCAGCATGAAGACTAATGGCAAGGCTATAGCTATCCACACCCTCATCTTCTTTGCTATCTATGCTATCCTCATCTTAGCTCTCCACGTCCACATCTACACCGGCTAAACCCGGTTGTCTCACTGGCCTTCTCAGGGGGTTTGCTTTTCCTGTTCAAGATCTGTGTATGTGTTATTCTTTTCCTCAGTTATATATTAACATAATACTTGGTAAGTTGGTTTATCAAACATGTACAAGCACAGATCTCTTTGATTTGGAAATGTAGCTTTTTGCTTGTGTTAATGTAGTAACTTATTATATTTACTTGGGTTAAATTGCTCTTTGCTACTATATAAATTACAGTTTTAACAGTGATTTTGATTTGAGTTGAATTGATAATGATATGTCATCTCGTGGTGTTGAAATTAGTCCAAAATCACATGCTAAAGCTAAACAACAGTGAAAAGTAAGCTTAAATCCAAAAATAATATCTCAATCTCATTATGATTTGAATTTATATTAAATTTGTAAATCAAAAGCAATGCCGGTGAAATATGGAGTAACTTTTTAGCTTGTGATTGGACGAGTTTACTTTTGTGGACTTTTGTATTTATTTAGAGTAAATTGGGTTTGGTTATCTCTGCCTCACGTGTTAGGACTTGGGACTTGGAAATTTTGTTAGTTTGGTAACTAATTAAATAGGCACCAAACCTTAATTCCAGTGCCATTGTTGCATCCGAGGTTGAGTTTATGAACTACGGGTGAGATCTCACAGGATGAGTATGCACATGTTACATTATATGATTTAAATTTATAGCGTTTATTTTATAATGCTTGCTATTTACGATAGGCTCAAAAATATCAATTGAATTTATTTATTTATTTATTTTAAAACTTGTTTAGGCCGGGTTTGATCACAGGTTTTCTAGAAGATAACTTATAACAATTTTAACAATTTAGTTAACTGAAATTTGAAACTCACAATTAATGCATTTAAAAAAAGAAGAAGAAAAAGAACACTACCAAACTAGCAATCGTATAGAAAAAAAAAAAAAAAAACAGTGTTACTCCTATTTCTGTGATACCCTTAATTACAGGTGAAATGGAGTCTTTATAAGTTGTAAGAGCAGTAATGCTAAAATACAATGTTTTATATATTTATTTTTCTTTCTTTTCCAATGTAAGACAATTAATGGATTTTTCTTTTAATATGAACCAAACCTACTAGACACCCGCATAACACTAAACAAGGAGTCAAGTAAGGACCATTAGAGTTACAAAGAAGGAGAAATTAGAACAACATCCCTGTCCTGATGAGGAAGATTAGAAAGGAAAAAAAAAAGACCAAAACAAATAGGGGTGAACATAGTTTGGATCCAATCATGATCATGAATATATGTGAATGCCGATTGCAATGATCAAGATGGTGACTATGCAAAAGTAAATAATGGCATGAACCAGAATGGCAATCCCGCTTGTGCTCATGTTCCCGAACTCTATCACCCTTACTCTTGACGGTATTTGGAAAAGCAACCCTGGTGACAAGAGGATGAACAAAACTACGGAGACAACGACTGGCCCCCAATCTGCACCCATCTCTCTCTCTCTCTCTCTCTCTCTCTCTCTCTTGCTTGAATTGAAAAGGAGATATATGGAGGAGACTGGAATTTCTCTTGGAGTGTGAATGAGAGAAGACAATGATATGCTAGCAACTAATATGTAGAAGAACGAGTGAGAGTTATTATCTTGATGGTGAAGGAGACGGGGATGCTAAACGTAGTGAGAAGGAAGTGAGTACAGGTTTAAAGGAGAGGAAAGGTATATTATGATACTGTGTTTGCTTTATGAAGATGGGTAGGAACACCTTTTATTTCATTTGCTTCTAATTGATAGTTGTTTACTACAAGGCTTCATTTCCCTCGCAAATAGGCTATTTTCTTGTCAAGACTACCTGTGTTTTGATTCTTTTGAATGCTTAATTCCTTGCTTGGATGACATATTTACATTAAAAGTAGAGAATAATGGGTGTAGTAGAAATATGATGAGGACCTGAAGGTTCTGAACTAGAGACCAGAGACGTTAGGTTGGCAAAAAATAATGTTAACTTGTGTTGGTATGTAGCTTGCAGAGTAGGGATTTGGACTCATGCAGGGTAAGGATTGAGCAACAAAGTTAAGGTAGTCACTAGTGGATTATAGATATGATAGGATTTAAATTTATGATCGTTCATTTTATAATGTTTACTATTTACCAATAGGCCAAAGCATCAATGAATTTTATTTTTATTTTTGGTTTAGTAAGAGTTTAAGTGGTGTTTTTAGGAATATCTTCCATGTCAATTATTAAGAAACTTAAGTTAAACAAAATTAAATTAAAAAAAAATGAATATATTAATATCAAAGAAAGAAAAGCATGCAAATACATGAAGTTTTTAAACATGCAAAAGAATAAAGTAAAATTTATAATTTTTCCAATATATTCAACTTAGGCATTTAACCATTATATTAATCATGTTCAATAAAACATTCAGGCATTATTTTATTACATATGTATATGTACAAAATGTAACACATAAATTCAACAAATCTATATATATCTAAAAGTTGAGACGTAGAGTTTAATATTGCTATACTCCTATTGAGTCTCCTCATCAGCCACACCATACTTAAAAAAAAAAAAAAAAAATCCTCTATGATTTTTCTATTTTATTTTATTTACATAATGAAATATAGTTTATGGACAAATCTGTTAATGCACTCCATTACTATTCAACTTGTTATTAATCATTTGTTTTAAATGCAAATATTTGACTATTCAACTACCTATATTAATTTCAACTTTTCATTTTCTTTTTTCTAATCTCAAGTAATTGTTTTTGGATACTAATTTCAAGTAATTGTTAAAATTGAATAATTCATTATTTTTTTAGTGGATATATGTACATGTTTGACTATTCATTACAAATATTACTATTCATTGGATTCAAATGTTTAACTATATTCAACTACCCAAATTGATTTTAACTTTTCGTTTTTTTCTTTCTAATTTCAAGTAATTGTTAAAATTGAATAATTAAACCTTTTCATCTTCCTATTCTTTAAAAAAAAAAAAAAAAAAAAAAATTCTTCTTCTCTTTCTCCAACCTTTCCCCTCTTTCTTTGCCTCTTTATCTCTTTACTACTCTTTATTTTACTATTAAACTTTCTTCATCATTTCCTCTTTCTTATATTTTAACTCTTCTTCTCCCCATCTTATTTTATATAAATTTGATATCATTTATTTCATTCAATCCATATTTTTTCCATACAAAAACTATGAGTACTCTCTCTCTCTCTCTCTCTCCTATTTGATTTTGGTTATTTCTTATGACTCTAATTTAGGTTGATGGTTTTTTTATTTAATTTTTTTGTGTTGTATTTTTTAAATTTCCATCACAGATCACTCTTATATCTTTGGTTGAATTTTGGTTTGGGTTAATGCGTAGTTTTTTTTTAATAGAAATCTGAGTTTATATCAAAACAAAATATACATGGTTATGAATTTGAATGTGCCTACCAATGGACTTCCATTGAACAGAGATGTATTCACAATATAGCTTCATATACTTCTTTGGTAATTTGAATTTGAGAAAGAGAAAAGGGTAGGCAAAGGATATATGGTCTTCCATAATCCCCTATGTCTTGAAGAAAGTGGAGGGCCTATTAGTCTCCCTTTTCCTGAAATTTTGTATAGAAAACCTTTTGCTATAAGTTCCTTGACTTTTTGTTATTTTACAATGAAATGGAACTAAAAGTTTTCTTTTGCCTGACTAAACAACTAGAGACAAATATACAAATACTTTTGGAGAAGGTTGATATGGCTCTTAAAAAGTATAATTTGCATATGGTTGTGGCAAATGAGCTTTTATCTCACAAAGACGAGGTTGTAGTTGTTACAAACAATGAAAAGATATCAGTTTGCCGTTACAAGACTCAGGTTGGTGATGTTGCGGAAAATCCCCTGATTAGACTTATTGTGGAGAGACATCCGGCTTATGTTGAGAAGTCGAATCTAGGATATCTTAGCCTAAAATATCATCAAAAGTTTGATATAATAGTCATTTACCAAAAATTGCTCTATGATAGCATGTCCTTATGATAATCATTTGGATTATTTGGTAGGCTGACTTGCCTTTGGGCAAAAAATGAAAAAGAAATAAAAAACATATTTTGATTTGGCAAAAAATGAAAAAGAAATAAAAAGCATATTTTGATTTCAATCAAAGTGCTTATAAAATAACCTCGGGGGGGGGGGGGGGGGGGGGAATATAATAAACATTTTAATCGCTCTATAGTCTATGCTGTGACAAAAAGGGAATAAAGTTGTTTTATTTGTAACGTATCAAAAAAGTCAAAAAATATTCAGTGTAGTAATTTTGTATTGTTGCATCCCATGTGTTTGGTAAAATTTCTAAAAAAAAATTTTATGTGTTTTTCTCAAATTTATTTTGGTCATTTTATTACAAATAATTAGCATCTCCACATTAAATTTTTAGTTAATTTGAACTTTCTTGGTAATCTTTTACTTTGCTTAGTTGATAATCTTTACTGAAAATGCTAAAAAGAGAATAAGATAAAATAATAATTTACTCTAGAACATCATTATGCTATTAATGTTTTTATATATAGATACTTAAGGAACTTTTTCTTTTTTCATTTTATTTTATTTTTATTTTATATCTCCACTTTATGATATATGATTTATTGATAATGATTTATTGCATTGTTATCTTTATTTACTTTTTCACTTTGTTTCAATTGTGAGGAAGAAAGAGATCGATGCAGATCTATGTTTTGGAGAAAAATATACCTATAAGAAATGAATTGCATATATCTGTATAGTAATAAACAAAGTATACGTAGTTATAACTTAGTCTAATAGTTCTCATACTATCAATTTATAAAATATATATATATATATATATTTCATTGTGTTTTCATACATATCTCACTATATATAATACCTGACTACAAAATATATTTTGTCACACTACAAAAAAATCTTCTAATTTAAAACATAATTTCAAATAACACATTGAGTTTTTTAAAATATACAAACTAATATATTAATTCAATAATTATCCAATAAAAAATAATCTTATTTTCCTTCCAAAAAAAATAAAAAATAATCTTATTAAATTTTTCATGCGAGTCTACGACTAGTTAAGCTAAAGACTAAAGCAAGCACTAATAGAGTAACAATTAAAATATACCAAATAAATTAAATAATGTTGTCAAACCACTAACAGTTAATTTGGATATCTTCTATAAATGTAGATATTTCTTTTGTGTATAAGGAGAGTAATGTGTGTGCCGATCTTTTAGCTTAGTGGGCTGTCCTTTTGTTTGTTCTGGATTGGGTTGGTCCCCATCTCCTTCTTGTTGCCTCCAATTGTCCAGCCCTTGGATTTTGGATAGAGGCAGTCTTAGGCCCAATTCTCTAGGTGTTATTCTGGGTGTTCTCTATTTCAATAAAGTGTTTATTCATTTAAAAAAAAAAAAAAAAACACTAACAGTTAAAACACTAAGAGCATTCTTATCAAGGATGGCAAATCCTAAAAGATGCTTTTTTTAGCATTTATAACCCAAAAATTTGCTCCATCAAAGATTGTAAATGCTAAAAAATTTACAATACTGCTACAGTGCGCTCTCATTTTTGAGATCGCACTATAACACAATGCTATCAATTTTTTATTAATTTCTCTCTCTCTCTTCCGTGCGCTCTCATTTTTTTTATTTTTTCTTTCTTCCTTTTCACTTTCCTTTTCACTCTCTCTCATGCTCTCCGTCCCTCTCTCCTTTTGGTGCTCTTCGTCACTTGCCGCTGCCGATCTCGTGCTCTCCGTCCACTCCTTTCCTTTTCACTGTCTCTTGTGCTCTCCTTCCACTTCTTCTTACTCTTTCTTTCATTTTCTCTCCGCCTCTCTGTTTCCCTTTCTCTTTGAATCTCGAGTTCGTGGGTCTTGGGTGTGGCCGGGATGTGATGCTGGGTGTGGTTGGGTTGCGATGGTTTTTCGTGGATCATGGATCTCTACGGTGGTTCGTGGTGGGTCTCTGCGGTCGTTTGGTGAGTGGGTTTTGCGATTTGATATCGGTGAGTTTTAATTTCAATGGTTTTGATTGATTTTGGTGGGTTCTTGATTTCGGTGGCTGGGTTCGTGGATTGATCGGGGTGGTTTTGGGTGCTGGGTGTGGGTTGATTGGGGTGGTTCAGAGATGGATGTGGGTTGATCGGGGTTGTTTTGGGTCTTTGTTGTGATTTTGTGATTCTTTGATTTGGATGATTCTTTGATTTTGTGGCTTTGGATGTGGAGGTTTTTTTTTTCTCTGTTGTTGTTTGTGGTTGTGGCGATGGTGGGTGGATGTGGTGGTTGTAAAATGGGTGGGTGGATATGGTGGCCGGTGGCTCTGGGTTGTGAAAGAGAGACATAGAGGAGAGAGAGTCAGAGAAAGAGAGAAGGAAAAATAAAAAAGAATAAAAATGATAAAGAAAGAATATTTAAATGAAGTCTTAAAAAAATAGAAGTTTTGATGAAAGGGATGTTGTAAAGTGGTGTGTTATATGTGAGTCCAAATCTTCTGTCTCATCAATTATGCTCCATTTCATGCTCCATCAATAAAATTTGAACAACTAACCTCTCTTATTAAATAAGATAACTCTCACTTTAATACTCCTGTTACTGAAATGTTAACGTTAAAATCCCTTTTTTTTTTTTCTTTTTTTTCTTCCGCAACTTTATTTCTTCCCTGTTCCGGCTTTTGGTTTCTTTTTTTTCTCTTCTCCATGTGGTTTGTCTCTTGCCGCAGCTTTTGGGATTGATTTGGACTCTTCCCCTTTTTTTTCTTCCACAGCTTTAATTTCTTCTCTGTTCCGGCTTTTGGTTTCTTTTTTTCTCTTCTCCATGTGGTTTGAGTCAACAAGAACTCTTTTGAGTTCTGTGTCTTGCCGTAGCTTTTGTTTTTGATTTGGACTCTTCCCTCTATTGTCTCATTATATTCCTTTCTCCCAAAGTGTTTCCGGCTTTTGCTTTTGTTTTTGTATGCCACAGAGGTTCCTTTTGTCCAGTGCAGATTTGTTTCAACTTTTAAGAGACTTCTGCTGAAACAAGCAACCTTCAAGGCTTTCAAGGTTTCTTTTTTTTCTCTTCTCTATGTGGTTGACGTCTCAGTGTTCATCTTCATCCTCACTTCGCCCCGGTTACAGACACATCCTCACTTCATCTTCAAGTGTTCATCTGCTTCTATTGGTTTCCACAAAACAAAAACAACATAGTTATTTTTTTTAATAAACAACATATATATATATATATATATATATATATATATATATATATACACACACGTTAGACACAAACTCACACAAGTATAAGAAAGTTGTTATAAATCCTAAAATAAATTAAAAAAAGAAATTTATTCACATTAAACCAAAAGAAGAGGACTTACCTTGTGACTGAACAATACGTACAAGCCTTGTAGGTTGCTTGTTGCAGTAGGAGCCTCTCCAAAGTTGAAACAAATCTGCACCTATAGGAGAATAGGACCTCTGTGGCATATAAAAACAAAAGCAAAATCCTGATTTTGATTTTGGGAGAAAGGATTACAATGAGACAAAATAGGGGAAGAGTCCAAATCAATCCCAAAAGCTGTGGCAAGAAACAAACCACATGGAGAAGAGAAAAAAAAAGAAAAAAGAAACCAAAAGCCGGAACAGAGAAGAAATAAAGCTGCGGAAGAAAAAAAAGAAAAAAAAAAAGAAAGGAATTTTAACGTTAACGTTTTAGTAACGTGAGTGTTAAAGTCAATGTTATTTCATTTAATGAGAGAGGTTAGTTGTCCAAATTTTATTGGTGGAGTATGAAGTGGAGCATAATTGATGAGACAGAAGATTTAGACTCGTTATATGTTATAAAATTTGGTTTTGAGATGGTAAATGCTAAATTTTTTAGAATCCTTGATAAGAATGCTCTGGATACATTTAGTACATTGAATATATATTACATTAGGAATAATAATCTTTATTACTGGGAATAGAAAACATTGTAATGAAATAACTATTACTATTCATAAGTTTGATTGTTACATATGGAAAGTTTGTAAATGATAATGTATAAGGAAACTTTATATTTTTGGAAATATATTAATTTTAAAACCTATTATAATATTACTTCCATTTTAAAGAGGAATAACTATTCTTCAATTTAAAGAATAGTTATTCCAATATAATAACTAATCCATGTAATAAAGATACAACCAAATGACCGAAGTGCTATTACACATGAATAATTATTCCATTACAGGAGTTATTACAACACCCATAGACCTCAGTCACCTCGCAATGACCCTTTTTTTTTGGACCGAATAATTGTTGATATATTCAAGTTTCTATGCTCACTGCTCACCCCTCAAGGCCTAAAACTTTCCCAAACCCTAATGTATTATCCCCAGCTCATACTGCAGTATTTGTAAGCCAAAGATATTTGGCAATTGGTATCCACCTGTGTCTAAATTCTAAATATAGTATTCCATCTTCAAATCATTTATTTCGTTTTGTATTTCCCTCATTTTATAACATGGGTATGCTTGGTTTGTTTTGCTTTAAAGTGATACTAGCTGAAATCTTGATGGTCCAAGTCATGGCTGAAAAATCTGAGGGATCAGAGCTGAACCTATTTGGGTTTAAGGCTCAAAACAAGGTTAGTGCACTTGGGGTTGTGGCTAGAGTTTCAGAGTCACCAGAGAGTAATAAGGATTAAGGAGTACTCTAATTCAAATGGCTGCTCTGGACAGTGGAGACTCTCTGCCGTATTAGGTTATTTTTTGGTAAAGTTTTTGGGCTAATTTGTGTTGTTGTTTGGACAATTTTTTTTGCTCAATCTTCAAGGGCTCAAGATTTTGGAGTATCAAATTTATTTTTAATGGGCTCAAATTTTTACCTAGGTGTTCAGGTAGTCTACAACCCATGTTACTTTAAAATTTTTTTGTCAGGTCTAGTGTTCATGTGAACATCTTGACCAACATGTAGTTGTAGACTTTTAACTTGTCAGGTCAGGTGTTCATGTCAACACCCTAACCCTGCCTTAATGCCCCTGGAGTTTTGATAGACTATGACAATTGAGTTGTTTGAAATTTGAAACCCACAACCAGTGCATTTAGAAAAAAAAAAGAACACTACAGACTTCAACAATTTGTTTGAAATTTGAAACCCAATATCAGTGATTCAGTGCATCTTTAAAAAAGGAACACTACCAATACCAAATAAGACAATTTATGGATTTCTCTTTTAATGAGAACCAAACCTACTAGGCATCCGCATAACACTTAATAAGGAGCCAAGTAAGGAACATTAAGAGGAAAAGTTACAAAGAACAGAGAAATTAGAAAAGTCGCAAAGAAAAGTTACATAGTTTAGATCAATTAACGTGTATGTGAATGCCAATTGCAATGACCAAAATGGTGAATATGCAAAAGTATATAATGGCATGAACCAGAATGGCAATCCCGCTTGTGTTCATGTTCCCGAACTCTATCACCCTTACTCTTGCTGGTAGTTGGAACAGCAACCCTGGTGACAAGAGGATGAACAAAACCACCGCGACAATGACAGGCCCCCAATCTGCACCCATCTCTCTCTCTCTCTCTCTTGCTTGAAATGAAAAGGAGATATATGGAGGAGACTATGAAATTTCTATTGGGAGTATGAATGAGAGAAGACAATGATGTGCTCCTAATATGCAGAAGAACCAATGAGTGTTATTTTCTTGGTGGTGAAGGAGACAAGCTAGGATGCTAAACTTAGTGAGAAGGAAGACAATGGGCTTAAGAGATAGGAAAGGTATGTTATGGCTAGTGGGTTTGCTTTATGGAGTCGGGAAAGAGACTTTTTCTTTCATTTGCTTCTAATAATTGTTCAATTCAAGGCTTCTTTTCCCTTGCTTTAGATATTGATGAAGGTGGAATCTTTATAAAAAGAAATCAAAAGAAATAAAATGGGGAAAGGAAGTGCAGGTGTAAAGCTAGTGTCAAGACTACGTGTGTTTTGAATGCTTCCTTGCTTGGATTACATCTTTAACAGTAAAAGCAAATTGAATGCATTAAGGAATGTAAGAACTAGTAAAGAGTTAAAGTAGGTAGAGAATTATTGGGTAGAAAAATGATGAGGACCCGAAGGTCCGAACCAGAGACTTTAGGTTGGCAAAAAGTGATGTTTACTTTTGTTAATATGTAGCATGTAGATAGGGATTTGGACCCATGTAGGGTAAGGACTGAGTGACAAAGTTATGTTAATCATCTAGGCAACATGAAGAACGCGTTGAAGCTATTACAAGGAAAACAGTATGCAAATTTTATCATAACATATTTACCGTTAAGCAAAGTGAATTGCAAATTTTCTCGTGCCATTAATCAAGTCGGAGTACTCTCAGAATATAATAACAACGTGCTATTCCTTCAGAGATGGAGACATGATTTTAACTTTGAGGGCCAAAGTATAACCCATTTAAAAAAAAAAAAAATTTACAAATCCTAAAGGTTTGTTTGGCTGGAAAGTGAAAAAGTGAGATGATAGAAAATATGGAGGGGATAGAAAAGTAGGAGGATAGAAGAGATTTAATTTTTTCCTATCTGTATTTGGTTGGAAGGATGGAAAAATAGAGAGATAAAAAACTTATTTGTTTTGTTGAGAAAAAAAATGAGAGGATGGAAAAATAAAATTGGTATAAATTTACAATTATGTCCCCATTAAATAAAACAAAAAAGCAACACATTTTTTTAGCAAAAAAAATTTGTGCATGTGCAAATAAAAAAGTAACACATTTTTTTTTTTTTTACAAAAATAATTGTGTATGTGCATGTGGACAAAAAAAAGAAAAAAGAAAAAAAAAGAAGAAAGAGCTACGGGACGGGAAAAAAAAAAAAAAAAGAAGCAAGAACAATGCCCATGTGCACTGTGCACATGGTGCACATGGGCATTTTGGTCAACCTAGGTGCACACATTTTTGCCCCCTCCCCTTCCCAGTTTTCTTCCAATTTTGAGGAGAAAATTTTCTGATGGGTCTTGGGAGAAAACACCTGGACCTCCACCATCTTTTTTTCCTCTCCTCCTCTTAACTAAACACCCTCCAAAAAGCTTTCTTTTATCATTTTCTCTCATTTTTTTTTTTCATCCTCTTTAAAATCCACTCTACCGAACACACCCTATAATTCAAGGTAAAAATATACTATGAAAAATAGACTAGTTTGCATATAACATTAAAAATATAAACACAAGATAATACACAAAATAATTATGTCTAAATACATTCTAAACTCGTCATTCATCAAACAGTAGCATTCTTTTAAATCCTAAAAGTAATCTATGATTAATTCTATATTAAATTTGGAGTATTTTCTCTCTTAATGTACAAAATCAAATAGTTCATTTAAAAAAAAATCATTTTTGTTGTGTTGTTGTTGTTATGAAACATAGTTTTGACAATATTTATGATTACAATGCTTGGCTTGTAGTTATAGTAGAAAAAAAAAGAATAAGAATAAGTACAATTACTCTATAAACAAATTGATAAATTGTTAATCTTTTAATCATTTCAAACCATTTTGGCACAATTCAAAAACAAATGATGAAGATTAAAAAAAAAAAAAAACATGTATACTTCATATCTATTATTATCCCATCAAAATTTTGAAAGTGACAAAAAAGGAAACAAGCATACGGACACTTAGACATGCATAGATCAAGATATTAATATAGAATAAAAATTTCTGATGGTTGAATAAGAGATCTGTGGTTCAATTCTTGTTTAGATCAAAAATTGATTGGTGTCTTGGTCTGATAATAAAGACCTATTATTAGGAGTAGATGTCATAAGCTAAAACTCTCTTTAAAAAAAAATAAAGAATAAAAATAAAAAGAGCAATCTTGCTCTTTTTATTTTGTTTCTTAGTTTGCCCTACTTTTTTACTTTTTTTTATTTATTTATTTAATTTTAGGGAAAGTGTTTTTGTTTACTACTAAAGAATTTTAGATGCATAAAACACAAAAAACGTATAAACATTGTCTTAAAAAATATTTTACGTTGAAAAAGGTTTTTATTTAGAGAAAGACCAAAAGTTATAAGTTAATTAATTTTGTTGGACTAAGTAAATCTTTATTAAGCTTATTTTATTTTATTTTATTGAGAAACAAATCTTTAGTAAGCTAAAGCAACAATGTATAATTATTTTAGTGAAGAACATTTTACTCATTAAAAGAAGCACTAGTCAGTGCGGGGAACAACCGCTGAAGTCATACTTCACACTATCTCTAATCTTTAGTTATAGTTTATCCAATATCCACTAGAATTTCAATATATCTCTCTTTCATTAAAAAAAAAAAAAAAAAGTAAAAAAATTTGGTTGGGGGAGCCTATTTGGGCCAGTTAACGTGGCTTCATTCCCTTCTAGTAAATGATGGATTTTACCGTGATTTTTATTAATTGGATCTAGCATTATGTAAGAGGATGAAATGTCATATTACTGTAATTTCGAAGTAATGAATAATAATTTGATGGGCATCAACGTTGCAAGTGGTCTAATGGCCAAGCTTTGGGACAACAAGACTTAGGTCTTTGGTTTAAGTCTTCCTGATTTCCACTAATGAGTGAGTTGGTGTCCATCTTCCTTCGTATTGCCCTAAGCGTAAAAGTTACCATGCTCCCCCTCTCACATATTTTTTATTTTACCAAAAAAAAAAAAAATTGTTGTGTTGGTCTTTAATTAATACTACTGGCTCTCTCTCTCTCTCTCTCTCTTGTGGGTGACTGGCTGGTGAGAGGGCAGACAGATTTAGATAGATAACTTTTGTAGTCTCTTTTTCCTCGTCTCCAATGTGCAAGCCCATACTAGTATTATCGTCTAGTCCATACAGAAAGCTCATACTAAAAGCATTAGAAGTCCAATATTTTGTTGAATACTCTTTTTTGGGCTGATCTTGGACTTCAGACAACTCGGCCCAAATTGCAACTTCAAACAAAAGATCCATACAACATGATCACATAAACAAGGTCGGTCCAAGAGCAAAGAGACAAAACGAAAATTAAAAAAAGGTCGGTCCAAATCTGAAATGTATGTATGTATGCCTATCTCTTTCTTTTCTTTAGTACTCAACAAATGTCACGCACACAACTAAGAACTATGTATCAATCAATCATAAGAAATTCTGCAATATACCGGATTCTTTTTTTTTTTTTTTTTTTTTGATACGCAATATACCGGATTCTAATACTTTTAAATTGCTCTTTTGATTTTACGACCACAAACTTTTTATCTACTTATATATATATCATGCATTATTATAATTAAACACAGCCGACCAAAGCGAGGAAAGATGCCACGTGATGCCAACCACTCGGACCATGGTGTAGCTATCAGAGTGGCGCCGAATCTAATGCTCTAATTTTGCCGATTTCGAACCATTTCTTTAATTTATCCCTTCAACACTCCAATTTGTCTTCATCAATTCTCTACACGCAACTCTATTCCTCTTACCAAAACAACTTGTTTTTTATAATGTTTCTATCGTACACTTCTATTGGATTCTTATAATATTTGGTCTAATTAGGGTTTAAACTTTGGTTTTATAGCGTTAAATTTACAACAAACTATTTTACACAATTTTTCATACATCCAAAAAGAAGTTGAAATTATTATTTGAAGTCATGATTTTTAATTTAGAATCGTGATTTCAAGTCACAATTTCAATTGTTTTTAAGAATATGTGTAAAACTATATAAAACAGTTTATATGTAATAAACACAGCTTGGTTTTATGGTCTAGTCCACACAACAGGATACACATACCCGGCCACCAACTTTAAATACTAGTGTGTTCGAGTATCTTAAACACACAAACTTTGGAAAAGAGGAAAAAGTGAAAAAGGGATGGCAGATTGGGGACCGGTATTGATAGCAGTGGTGCTATTTGTGGTGTTGACACCAGGGCTGCTGTTCCAGCTGCCTGGCCACAGCCGAGTGGTGGACTTCTGCAACATGAGGACTAGCGGGGTCTCCATATTGGTTCACACCATTATCTTCTTTGGACTCATCACCATCTTTCTCATTGCCATTGGTGTTCATATCACCACGGGATGATCATTGATCATTTCATACCACATCTATCTTCTTCATATCTCGGGTGCTTCCATTTCATTTTTCTTTTTTTCTTTCATCTTTAATTAGTTTATTGAAAACGTAGTAGCTAGTTAGTATGAATATGGAGTTATTGTAAAGCTGAGATCAGTTTTTTTTTTAATGTTCCTTTGGCAATCACAAGAGATGTAAAGTTGGAATGATAAGATCAATTAGACAGTAAAATGTTTGCAGGGTAGTTAAGAGTTGCGAGTAAATTGGCTTGGGCTGCAACTATGTGCTTCCACTGGTTATAGACAGAAATGCTCAAGTATATAAAAAGACATTGTGAAAAGTAAAGAGGCATTAGTCCAATCAATCATGGCTACTCTTTTTCCTTTTTGAGAATAATCATGGCTACTTGGCTCGTGTTAGATTCGGATTAGGCAAAATGATCCCAAATATACATGAAGAGTCTTGAGTCTATACTGCTAGTGTGTTTATACTGCTAAGTCGGTTGTAGTTTCTCTGT
Source organism: Quercus robur (assembly GCF_932294415.1). Taxonomy (NCBI): domain Eukaryota; kingdom Viridiplantae; phylum Streptophyta; class Magnoliopsida; order Fagales; family Fagaceae; genus Quercus; species Quercus robur. The sequence goes on along the minus strand of NC_065535.1, from coordinate 66,598,762 downwards.
TCAATGAATTTCGCTTAATCAGGTCTCTTCACTTGTTCACATGCCCTTTTTTTTATTCTTATTATTTGCAGCTAATAGAACTTTGTATTGTCCATATTATTTTCTTTAGGAATAAATCCTTTGTTCTAAATTTTTGTAGGGAAATGTTTACAAATGCCTTATGTGTATTGGTTTAGTTATTTATTTTTTTTAGAAATATTTTATGGAAAAATGACAAAGCAATTAATTATTTTGACATCTTTTTATATTTCCCATGAAAGCACCTGTTAAGACATAACCCATTTTTGTATTTCACTTTATGTTCTATCAATTAAAACTTGCCATATATTTGATTGCTACTAATGACAAATTAGCACATCCTATTTTTCAAATTTGTGCTAGTGAAGAGTTAAGTCTAGAGGCTCCTGACCAAATCAACAAATTACCACAAAGGCATTACAAAATTTTTAAGAGGATTTGGAGTGACTAAGAGATTGGTTTTGCAATTGATGGATCGTTTTGTGGCATCAAGTGGTTATGAAGGAACAAGACAAGAGTTTACAATTGTTAGCAAGAGAAAGGAGTGTCTAACCACTTCTACATTGAAGTATTGTGAGTATAGTTTATACTTTATACCACAACAACCTTGATAGTGGATTTAATGATTTGGGCTTGTCCAACAACGTGTTTTTATAGTTTGGATTTTCACTCCGTGGAAAAATACATTTATATGTGTGCGTGTGTTCATAATTTATCCATGAATATTGTTGTTCTTGAAATTAACTACTTGAATTTGATTTTGATTAATTTTTAAAATACATAGTAAGTCGTACTAGGGGTCTAAACAATGTTTTTCAATTATTTTAAGAGGTTCGGTTCACTATTGTAGGATTTATTTCCTTGTATTATTCTTGACCGCTGTTGTCATGGATAAAGTTGTGTGGAAATATACTCATAATGGTGTTAGTCTTGTAAATGTGATATGATCAATTTTATAGTTGTAATCTTTACTAATTTAATTGATAATAATTTTTTTTATTATATAATAATGAGAAAAATTACTCTTTTACTAATCCTAATGTATTAGGGGGCATAATAGTAAATTTAGATATATTACTTTTTTCATCCACTCATTTTTTTTTTCCTAACCAGAAAAAAGAAATATATACTTATTTTTTCATCATTCCACTTTTTTTTATCTTTTGTACTAAGTACATGGTGAAAAACACATATCTTTTCTATCCTCCAAACCTTTTCCATTCTCCCGACCAAACAAGCCTTATAGCACTTTAGAATTTAGATACTATCACAAGAGCCTACAAGTTGCAACTTGCAACTTGCAACATAAAATTCTTCATTCTAAGAAACTTTCAGCCATAAATTTTCCTTTATACTTCAGATTCCATCACAAGAACCAACAAGTTGCAATATAAAGTTGCAATATACTATTACAAGAGCCTACAAGTTGCAATCAAAATTCTTCATTTTAAAATATTTTCATCCATAAATTTTCCTTTATAGTACTTCTGAATCAGATTCTAGCAGAGCCTACAAGTTGCAACACAAAATTCAATACGGCACAGTCACAAGGCAAATTTCAAAGAATGAATGCCAATTATTTCAACAGATTAAAGCATTTCATTATCACACTGGAAGCTTGGAATTGAATACCCTTTATATCAAGGGAGGTTAACTCATAGGACTCAATGATCTTGTTAGAAAAAAAAAAGACTGAAATAAATAAAAACACAGAAACTCATTTTTTGTATTATTCTGAGTGTCGAAGTCAAAAAACAAATTATATTATTCTGCATCCACACAAGATTTGTGTCATACTTAATGTCCAAAACTCCAGTTGGTTTGGGAGAGATGATTATTAGACAGCTTTATCTCTAAATTTTTTAGAGGGCCCACTCTAGAACTCAAACCTGCAATACACTGCTTTAGATGAAGTGCATTTGCAATCACACAAAATCCCAAACTCAATCCATAGAAAATTGCTAAGCCCAACAATATAACAGATTAACAGTTACATAACATTTACATGTATCTGCATAGGCGAGTACATCATTCTATTATTATTACAAGTGTTTTTGGCCACAGAAGAGAATCACATCAGTCCAATAAGAAACCAAAGATATCCAGATACACGCAGCTACATTGGGAGTACCTAATTGAGATGGGGCATACCCTGTTGGAGTGGAGTGGCGTAGTTGATATCATGGGTGTAAAGCTCCAGTAGTTCAGTTCCAAAAGATGGTGATGGGTAGTCAGGGATCATTGCTGCCATCTGAAGCCATAACACAGAGACAAAAGATTAGCCAGACTACAAAACAATTGGTAAAGTTCTCAAAGGTTTGTTTCTTTATTTACCTCTTCCATGAAAGTTTTCTCTTCACTCAGCTGTTTCTCCTGGGTGTGAAGCTCTAGTAGTTCAGTTCCAGAAGATGGTGATGCAAAATCAGGATTCTCCATGATCACTGCTGCCATCTGAAGCCATAACACAGACCCAAAAGATTAGCCAGATTACATAACAATTGGTAAAGTTCTCGAAGATTTGTTTCTTTTTTTACCTCTTCCATGAAAGCTTTTTCTTCACTCAGCTGTTTTTCCTGGGTGTGAAGCTCCTGTAGTTCAGTTCCAGAAGATGGTAATGCTAACTCAGGGCTCTCATTGATCATTGCTGCCATCTGAAGCCATAACACAGACGCAAAAGATTAGCTAGATTACGTAACAATTGGTAAAGTTCTCGAAGATTTGTTTCTTTATTTACCTCTTCCATGAAAGTTTTCTCTGCACTCAGCTGTTTTTCCTATTCAACATAGCAGATAAAGTTAGAAAGATTACATACAAGAAGTAGAGTAGTGAATGGGAAAAGCATGCATAAATCATTGGTATGATGGTTTCACCACACTCCAAAAGAAGAACAAACGCTTCACTACAAACTTTTCTACTCCACTTACACATAAACACACACCAATTCTACAATCATTTATAAATCTTTTATTTACTTATTTATATACATACTGCTATATAGAAATCTAAAAACAGAATTACGTTAGAAATATAGTTCTTCCCGTATTCAAACTTTGTAATTGTGATGATACTTTTGCAGTGTAAATCTCAATAAACAATTCTGTCTGGAGTTTGAATTTTATTGAAACGCAACAGACAACTCTAAGTCTGTCAGACAAACAAAATCCTAGTAGAGTCATGTCTGTTATGCACAAATAAGAAAATTGGGGAGAGGGTTTCTTATTCTAATAATTCTCTCGGTGCTAGATAGATAGTCTCATTTTCTAATAAGCTTTTCAATATACCCCAGTTAGGAAATTGACACACGTCCAAACCAATAATCAATCTACGACAGATTGACAAATTTTTAAAAGTTGAGGTTGATTTTCTTGTTTCTTTATCTTTACACATAAGAACACTACTGTCACAGTTCAAAAAAACGTTAGATACATTTAGGCTAAATTCCATATCTGATATCCCATAACAACTAAAGGTTTTCATTCAAGGGACACTTGACTGAGTCTTTCTAGCATCTTTTAATGAGAAACAAAACAAGGAATAGAACTACTACCAATTCCAAATAATAATCATTATTAACAAATTACAATTCAATCAAACAAGAAGATATTGAGTATTTCTAACGTATTAAGAGGAGCATAGTGTGTAAGTGCAAAACTTATACTAATTACCATGACTACAATTATGAACTAATACTCATTTGTCACAAATTTGCAAAAGTTGTAATAATTATAATGACTACCAATTATGAACAAAGATTCGTTTGTCACAAACATCTTTTCTACTATTGAATACTTTGGTTATTTGCAAAACCCACCTCATCCCTGGAATTGGAAAATTATGCCAATAGTAAACTTTGATCAATGCTTAATATTTCAATGTGATGCTACTCATGGATTAGCTTGAAACATTCTCTCCATTAATAAAACATCTTTTTTCTAATCTGTTAAAAAGAATATAAAGATTTCTTTTTGAGTTTTTCACCTTTTAGGTTGGGGGAGGAGGAATAAGAAAAATAGTACTTGAAGTCAAATGGGTACAACTAATCAACACTTCATCAAATATTCAGCATAATTAAACTGCCTAACCTTGACCCCCTCCCTCCATCCATAATCCAAAGTATTAAAAGCTCCCTCACTTAAATCCTAAACCTCCTCAGTTAACTACATTACAATATCAAGTTGGCTTTAATACCATTTGTCATTACCTAAGGGAGCGCTATATGTGCATTATGCCCCAAATCATTAGTTATAATTGTGGCTCATCTTAATCACATGAATAGCCTAAATGGATCTATAATACACGTTAAATGCGAAACTTAGGACATGTTGGTGTGGCACACACTCATACAATCTATCCCCACAATCTGGAGTATCACAACAACTATCTATAACAAAATTTTATTTTTATGCTACTTTGATTTCTTCAACTGTGACTACTGATTTGATGACACCTCAACACTACTAGTTACAAATCACGGCTTTAACTATTTCACTGATACATTTATTGGGGGAAAAAAATAGTAATTAACAGTTAGCTTGTAAGGATTCACCTTATGAAATCTGGTTTCAATATATAAGGCATCCAGTTCTTTCTCTAGTCTCGTGAGCTCTATCATGTTTAGCTGTTCAATGTTTTGTGCTTCTATATTCCTGCCAATAGCACAAAATAAATGCAAATTAGCTGGATTCATTGGAGCACATCTAGACGGTTCCTTAAATATGTCATGTAACTGAGGAACATAGAATTTGTGCAGACAGTACTTTAAGAGAGGACCCCGAAAGATTTTACCTTTGAATCATTTGCAGTAGGTTAGCTTCTGTCTGATGATCGGAACATTCAGCGTCATACTTCTACATGATGGGATATTATTGAATAAGAGAGAAATTTCATAAAAGGAATACTCATCAAAACATTAAAGAAAGATGTTTATAAGTTAATAACCACAGATGACTAGAAAATAAAAGCCCATGAAAAGTTTTGCACACATCTATACTATGTATAATAATTAAAGTGTTGCATTTAATTTTGCAAAGTTCATGTTGCACCACCTCATCATCTATATCACTCATTTTACTTAACAATTTTTCCTTTCTTTTTATTGAAAATTTTCCTTTTTTTTTTTTAATATTAAATATAAAGAAATATTAATATCTATACAATATATAAGAATAGAGATTAAGTAATTAAGTTTGCTAATCTTACTCTTCTTCCAACCCTTCTTCTCCATTTCTTAACTCTTCTTCTTCCTCATTACTTTCCTCCAACTCTTCATCCCCTTTTTTTGACTCTTTCTTCTCTCCATCTTATTTTTTATAATTTTATTTATTTATTTCATATAGATATTTCTCCTATTCATTCTATATTTTTCCTACAACAAAAAAGTGATTACTCTCTCTTTGTGTTCGATTTTTTTTCTTTCCTTTTTTGTTGGTGGATTTATTATTGGCTTTGCCATCTTTGCGGTGAATTTCTAATTCTTCTTAAAGCTCTGTTTTGTGTTGATGCATTTTGTTGTTTTGATTTCCCATCATGGGTTCTTTCTTATAAATTTGGTTTGAATTTAGTCTGGGTTAAGATTTAGTTAATTTAGAAGCGAGAATTTGAGTTTATGTCATAGCACACACAACTTGGCTATGTAATGAAATGTGTCTACCAATTATTTGAGTAATCAATTATTACAAATTCCATCTCTTATGGCTTTAACCACATTTTAATTTTGGGTTTTGTTATAAATTTTATAGATACTTTTTCTCTGTTTTGGATCTTAGGCAGAGAAAGTTTGGATTTTAACGTGTCATTGTAGTATTGTACCTTCTTTCAACGCACAACATCTTCCATAAATCGACATTGGATATTGCCATAGAAAACCAAAAAAATGCTACTAATTGTTGTGCCAATGAAGTTCAGATACCATCTTGTTAGGCAAAATTTAGCAAGATCTTCAATATTCACAGCGCTCTGTGATTATAGTACTCAAAAACCCCCACTTAGAGAAACCCATAAATTTATTTTCCTTGTGTGACTTGTACAAAAGTGAAAAACTCATTTCTTTCTTACATACTTTGGTGTGGGCGAAATGTGTTTTTTGCTAAATTCCTCATACGTACTCTCTCCTGTTTCAAATTTCAATGTTCTCTCTCTCTCTCTCTCTCTCTCTCTGTAAACTTTTCTCTTTTGAAATTCAGCTTCACCATTATGCATGGGTCAGAATCTAATTTTAACAAATGTAAATGGAAAAAAAAAAAAAAACGCTTTTGAGCTAGTAATTTAAGATTTTCCTGGATTTAAATTCTGAAATAGCAACATGGTAGCACTAGGTTAAAGCTAAAGTTTCAATTTTCTGGGCTAGAAGTAGAGACCTTTAAAAACATGGAAGAGATGGCTACTATCTAGTCTTCTTTTATAATACTCAAAAAACTTTGCATAGAGCTGGTAAATCTTGACTAACCTTTTTTTGATCAGCACTATTGCAGACAACAACTTTTTTGCTCACATGTCTCCTGTAACGCTCAAGGAGTTTTCCTATACTGTAGCATGAGGAAAACATAATATTAATATAACTTAAAAGGAAAATTCTTAGTTTATATATATATATATATTTGGTAAACTACAATATTATAAATCAAACAGAAACAGATAGAGACAACGAAACCTCCTTACAAACAGAGGCCAGAGAGGCAGGAAGATTGCCAGAAACAAAACAAAAAGAAACTAAGGAAACTAATGCGTACTTTGCTGCCTCATGAGCAGCAACATTTCCACTTCTACACACCCAAAGAAAAGAACATGAAAGGAAAGACTTAGCAAACAAACAAATATCAAACACCAGAGTAGAGATAGGCCATAAGGGAGAGTCCAAACAGTCCAGGATGACGTCAATGGTGAGCTTGGAATCACTTTCCACACAGATATACCTCCAATGTTCCCCCTTAGCAAGTTGCAAAGCCCAAAGAATTGCTTCAGCTTCAGCCCTGAGAGGAGAGGACTTTGGGATGATCTTTGTCCAGACTTTAATCACAGCACCAAACTCGTTTCTAGCAATGACTGCCAAAGCCGCTTTAGAATGAGAGATGGCTGCGTCCACATTCAGTTTGATAGTGCCCAACGGAGGGGTGGACCACTTGGTGACAGACAACCCAAGGGAAGGGGCTTCAGAACATGCAAAAACTTGAGAACATTCAATCATCTTCGTATGTATACTTTGGGTAGAGGCATGGAGATCAATGGGGCCACTTTGGTGAAGGACTACATTCCTGGTGCGCCAGATCTCTTCAAGAGCGAAAGCCATGGTGAGGGTCACCAGCCAACGGTCTTGAGCTTGATAGATTGCCTGGGGGAAGGGGGAGGGGGATCTAAGATAATCTTGATAATGTCAAGAGGGGATGCTGCTTGGATAAAATCTGGCTTGAAACCCCAGCAAGCAGAAAACCAAAGAGCTTTAGCAGCTTGGCATCTGAGAAAAAGGTGAGAAGTGGATTCCACTTCTTGGTTACAAAGCACGCAACAAGATTCCGAGATGTCCATACGGCATAACAGGTTTTCCCTTGTAGGAAGGGCATTAACCGCTACCCTCCAAATAAACATTTTAATCCTTTTTGGGCCTCTAATTTTCTAGATCTTAGACCAATTCACATCAGCAGAAGCCTGTGGCTAAAGGCTTGGGAGCAACTCTTTGAAGGCAGTTTTAACCACAAAACAGCCTTTGGAATCTGGTATCCAAATGAGCTTGTCTAGTCTAGGCCTTGAAGGGATAGGGATGGATAGGATAGCTTGGGCTGAGCTGGGATTAAAGAGATGTAGAACTAAAGAGGATTTCTAGGTGTGTAAATCATGATCAATGATTTGGGATACCTTCATAAGGATCAGAGCAAAGGTTTCATCCCTTGGGGATGGAATGAAATTCTGAATCCAAGGTACCCATGGATCAAGCCACATGTCAACAAACTCACCATCTTTAATAAGAAAGCAAGCTCCTTTCTTCACCACTGATTTTGCCTTCTTAATAGCTTTCCATATGGGTGATGCGAGCTTTGGAGGTTCTACCCAAAACTAGTCCTCTTTGACCCTATACTTAGCTCTAATGATACTGATGTAGAGGCTGTTTCTTTTGGATACAATCATCCATGCTAGCTTTGCCAACAAGGCAGAGTTTACATTTTTTGCTTTCTTGAAACCCAAACCCCCCACATTCTTTGGGCAACAAAGGTTGTCCTAGGATTTCCAAGCCATAAATTTGCCCTTACTCTGGTTGGGTTTCCACCAAAACCTTCTAGCTAAGGAGTCCAGCTTCTCACATACTTTATTGGGATGCTAAAGGTGGACATGGTGTAGTTTGGGACGGATTGCACCACAGCATTGATGAGGGTTTTCATCCCTGTCCAAGATAAGTACTTGCTTCTCCATCCCATAAGTTTTGCTTTGAGTTTGTCTTAGAGAAAAGTGAAATCTTTGGATGGTGCTCTAGTCAGAAACATCGAGGCTCCAAGGCATATTGCATCCTTTTTGAGGCTCTGTACTTGGAGAATTTCCTTGTCAGACCTTCGGGTTTGGTTTTAGGTGTGCTTGGAAAAGAAAACTCCCGATTTGTTTCTATTTATAGCCTGCTCAGACCAGTTGTAGTATTTCTCTAAGGTTCTCATTAAGCTTGTTGCATCTCTACTGGATGCTTTTGAAAACAAAACTATGTCGTCGACGTACATGACATGGGAGATGGTAGGACCGCTGATGCTAGTCTTGATACCAACAATATTTTTTAAGTTGAGTTCTTTTTCAAACAGCTTGGATAACATTTCTTGCCCTAAGATAAATAGATACAGTGATAGTAGATCACCTTGTCTTAATCCCCTACACAGCTTGAAAGATTCTGATTTTCCCCCATTGACGATCACTTCGAAGGAAACCAATGAAACACAGGCCATGATCCATTTAGTGAAAGTTTCGTTGAATTCGAAGTGGAGCAGCACCACTTGCAGGAACTTCCAATTGACCCTGTTGTAAGCCTTTTGAAGGTCGAGTTTGATAGCCATTAGCCCCGGATTTGTTTTACGGGTCTTGAAACTGTGGAGGAGCTCCTGGACAATTATTTGGTTTTTTGCGATCCACCTGTTTGGGATGAATGCCAATTGAGAAGGGGTAACCATTTTGTCTAGCAACGGCCGGAGTTTATCCACAAGGAGTTTGGAAATGATTTTGTAGACCACATTACATAGGCTAATTGGCCTGAAATGATTAACAGATGTGGGATTAGAAATCTTTGGAATAAGAACTATCAAGGAATTGTTTACCTCTTTTGGCATATAGCTCATGGTAAAGAAGGAGGTGACAGCCTTAACAACATCAGCACTCACAGTAGACTAGGCTTGTTTGTAAAAGAGAACTGGGAAGCTGTCCGGCCTCGGGGCCTTTAGGTCCTGCATCTGGAACAGGGTCGATTTGATCTCCTCTGGAGTGGGGATGGTTTGCAGTACTTCGTTTTCTTCCTCAGTGATGCAAGGCAGGATCAAATGCTCTAGGTGGTCAGGGAAGCAGGTATCCTCTTCTTCAAACAAATTTTTGTAGTTTTCCCGGAAAAGTAGTCTAATCAGGCTTGATTCATGGATCCAAGTTCCGTCTTCATTTTTTTATTGCATCTATATGATTACTTCTCCTTCGAATTATCGTAGACAAATGAAAGAATTTGGAGTTTTTGTCTCCCTGCTTCAGCCATAATTCCCTGGATTTTTGCTGCCATAACACTTCACTCCTGAGCAGCCATTCAGATAGCTCAGATTGGAGTGCACTCTCCACAAGCTCATTTTCCTGGGAAGGTATCTTGTCTTGCACCTCCTTAATTTTCTTTACTAAGGAGTTTATTCTGTCTTGACAACAGCCAAACACCTTCTTGTTCCATTTGAGAAGTGCATTCCTAGTAGAAGCTTGCTTCTTACATAGTTTGATGAAGTCTGACCCTGTTACTTAATGTTCCAGGTACTATCAATGACTGCCTTGCACCCATCATCCTTAAGCCAAACTGCCTCGAATCTAAAAGGCCTGTGAGCGAAACTATCAGACAGGTTTGTGTCAAGTAGGATCGGGGCATGGTCAGAGTTAATAGCTCCCAGGTGTTGAATAGTTTCTTTTGGAAAAGCCAATTGCCAGGAGATGCTTGCCACACCCCTGTCAAGTCTTCTTTTAATAGAAGCTTTTCCCCATTTCCCTTTAGCCCAAGTGAACTTGTTCCCAAAATACCCGAAATCCACTGCATTTAGCTCAAACATTAGCTCTTTTAGATCATTTGCAGCCGAGGATCCTCCTTTGTAGCCACCCATTTGCTCATCTTCATTGATAATGAAGTTGAAATCTCCAATGCATGCCCACGGCTCTTGGTGGGATTCAGTTAAGGCAAAGAGATTACCTTAGGCTTTTCTCTTTTTTGAGTGATAAGGAGGTCAATAAAACCCCACTAGAAGCCAGTCCATGCACTGATTAGAGACTCTGGCTGCTATAAGGTTTTTGTCAAATTCAACTTCACTAATGGATAGGCCCTCCTTCCACAACATACATAGACCACCTACACTTCCCTTAGCTTCAACAACAACTCTATAATTAAACTTAATAAAACTTTTAACGAATTCCATACGAACAACATCCGCTTTTGTTTCAGAGAGGAAAACCACATTGAGTCTTGCCCTTTTTATTTGAGCGCCAAGGGCTCAAACTATTGAGGCGTTGCAGATGCCTCGACAATCCAACCAAGAATCCTTATGGGGAGGTTGGAGGCATGATAAGGCCCACCTCCACGGCCGTAGAAATAGTGGTAGAAATAGCTGAGTTAGAAAACATAGAGAAAGTTTTGGGTGGAGCTCACCATGGTTTTTAGGTATGTTCTTTTCCTCCAGCAAGAAGGATTCCAGCCTTGACCTCGGAATGAAAATGGCAGTGACGAGGTTGAAATACACTGGGTCAAGACCTTCGATGGCATACCTTAATCTTTTGGAGAACTGATCTAGCACAGAACTGGACACCTTCCTTTTAAGAATGTTTGGGTGAGATTCTGAGGAGGTTGGTGATAAGGGGTCTGTGGTAGCGGTGTGGTATTATGAAGGGGTGTCGGATAGAACATTTGGGGTTGATAGGATCACAGGTTTTGTTGGATTTTGGGATTTAGGTCAGTGTGATCGAAAATGAATTGAGTCGTGGTGTTGGTAAGTGTTTTTGGGCTAGAAGATTTTGGACTTTGTGGTAAGGGATTTTTGTGTTGGTTAGTTTCATGGGATGGGTTTTGTGGTAAGGAAATCTTGTGTTGGTTAGTTTCAGGAGATGAGTTAAGTCGGGGGTTGGTAGGGGAATTAGGTGGGTTGGGGCTTTAGACAGAAGTAAGCCCAATTTTGACAGGTGTCAAGAGGATAAAATCATGATAGGGTTGGCTGATGTTGGTATGCAACTTAGGAGATGATAAGCCTTGATGATCGTGCGCTAGCTGTGTCAAATCAGCCCCTAGATTCCCGGTCCTTGGTGAGTCCTTGCTCTTGTGCATAGGTGCTCCTTTGTCACTAACGGTTTTTGTACCTTCCCCAGTTGTCCACGTGTCAACCATTTGAAGGGGACCACTAGAATGAATGCATGGTGGTGCTTTCTAGTACTTCAGTGTGGCAACTCCCTGCGGGTAGGAGGTGGATGATGTGTCATTGGACAAATCCTCCAAAACACCTTCTAGGATTTCTTAACTTTCTGATCTAAGCAATGGACCAGCTGCCTTAAAGGATTTTCCGGTTGGGGTGCAAAGGCTAAATAGCTCAGATGAGCAATTATTTTGATCATGCCTAATAACGCCACAATGAGAGCAAATATCCACAACTTTCTCGTATTTTAAACCAATCCACAAGTCCTTCTTGTTTGGCCAAGGCATGAACTCACCAGGGATTAATGGGGAGTCAATATCCACTTCTACTCTAACCCTTATAAATGTTCTCCATGCTCCACCAGCATCCCCAATCAGGTCCACATCCAGGACAGAGCCCACTTTGGAACCAACCTTCCTAAGGTTTTCCTCCGTTCTCCAGAGAGTGGGTAGACCATGGACTTGAACCCAGATAGTGGAAGAAGAGAACTCCACTTCCTACCATGTTAAATCTGGGCTCCACCTTTTTAGGATCATATGCCCTCCTCTGATGGACCATGGCCTCTTTGTGAAAACTTTGTTAAGGTCTACTTCATGTTGGAAGATGAACATAAGGTATTCTTGCCAAGCCTTTTGATTTTCGTCGGAAAAACCGGTTTCCACACCTTTAAAGTGACTTCTTTGACCATATTGAAATTGATGATTTTGTGGGTGATGATTTTTGCTACAAGGATGAGGTTAGGTAGTTTTTGGTTATCTTAGTTTAGAGGGAGCTCTATTATAATGTCTTTGTAGGAGCATTTCTCTGTCCTAGATACTAAGTCGGAGACCTCCATGGTGGAGGCTAGGACTATGATGAGATATGCTTGATTGTGCGTTTACAAGGAGAGAAAGGACAGGTATGGGTATGGTGGTAGAGGCTAAGAAAAGGAAACCAAAAAAGTACCAAAAAAGGGGAGAGACTGAGACTAGCTCAGGTGAAAGGGGAAAGGGGAGAATGTACCAAAAAAGTACGGAGAGAAAGAAAAAGAAAAAAACAGCTGAACCAATTAAAATGGTTGTAATATAGTGAATTTTAGAGAGGGAGATTCTTATTAGTTTATATTGTACTATTAATGTAAGATTTACGTTATTTCTAAATAAATGTGTACAATATAGTACACTTTCATGCAAATGTGTACAATATTGTCCAATCTACAATGTAAATTTTACATTGATAGTACAATGTAAACATATAATAACTGTCCATAACTTAAATATGATAACAATTAAGCTTAAATAATTGAGCAAATACAATGATAAACCAGTAACATATATTGTGAACTGATGTCACGTAATGTACTTAAATATTACCAAAGAGAAAACTCAATTTCAGAGAAAGCTTGAGGAAAATTGCCTTTGTTACAAGCCAAGGACTTGGAACCTAAGGTTAGAAACAATATTAACTCGTAATCATTTGTTAGAATTTGTTGTATTGCAGTGATAACGTAGATACCCAACAGTAACACGATGGAATGATTCTAATACATCTTGGAAACTTGAACTTTGCAATGACACAATGATGGAAGGGTTCTTTTACATGTACATCTTTGTGATAATTACACTGGTTGACATGGCTAGTAGATTATATCAGTATTATAGCTCTATTTTTTAATACCTATCCATGACATTAACATTAATAGTGAATGCTTATCAAAAAAAAAAAAAAAAAAAAAAAAAAAAAAAACATTAATAGTGAATGGTATATAAAACAAAACAAAGAAAGGAGACCGTAAAGTAAAGGACTAGGTGCGGCACTTTCTCCTTTTTATCTATGTTTCTATTGGATTGTACATGGCAGCCAACATCAATGAATAAAGGCAGGAGGCATCTACAATGGAAAAGATATAGAGAGTTTAAGATACAAATTTGACACTTATTGATATGATAGATTGTTAGTGGCAAATAAAAAAATGATGTCAATAGTGAACTTAAATGAGAACCAATTCAAGCTTGCCTATTCAATTTTTATAAAAAATGTTGTCAAAAAATGGATGGGTATGACAGGAACAAGAATAACAAGACTCAAGAAACTAAGCAAATCTATCCTCACTAGCAATGTATCATTATGTGTATGTATAAATAAAATTTCTACTAATTTGAGTAATTTTCATCCTTGGAATGCACAAGATAGAGGCTGGGTTGTGGTGTGATGGTGTAGACATCATGTTTCACAATCTCTATTTAACCCATCATAAAGGCAAAATCGCCATTTTAGAACAAAAGAAAAAAAATTGTAATTTTGACTTAAGAACTTAAATGCAAAATGAACCTAAAATTCCTTACCATCAAAACGATATATCATGTTCTTAAATAGGATCATTGAATTGCAAGATATAGAGCCATATCAAGATTTAACAATTACTACACATTCCTGTTATTAGGACTAAACACCTATTATTGTGATTAATTTGTTATGTTTGGTCCTATAAAATGATTCATTATTTATCATAATCCCATTGGTTTAGGCTTAAGAAAAATGTACAAAAATTAACATAGAAAAATAATTAATTCTAGTGGATAATTGGGATTTTTAAAAAATATTTTTAATTGATTTTCTTAGAAATAAGAGTTTCAATTAAAACATTAAAGCTTCTAAATATCCATTAGCATTGTCTGACCCTAAAAGGTTTTTTATGTTTTATATTTTATTTTTATTTTTTAAGTATCAAGTTGAATTTATCTCAAAAGCTGATAAAAAATTGAAAATGTATAAGTTTGAAGTCACTGAGTCAAAGTGTCATTCGGCTCTCAAAAACTACAAAACAACACTTCAGTGTCCTCACTTGAAATTTCCGCATTTTGCACAATTTTGTCAATAAGCGCACTTATCCAATCATTTTCAAAGATGAATTTAAGATAACTCTAGCTTTGGATAGTTTGTAATTCTCCCAAACTCATCCACCAATGATTTCAACATCTATAAATAGATAATGGATCCTCATTTTCAAAGCACATTCGACAATTGAGTCCTAAAGAGACCTTTTGAGAAAGAAACATTAGGTGAACACAATACTTTGTAAATGCTACCAAAGTTTTAGCTATAGAAGGCCTTAGATCCACCTCAAATTACTGCCTACCTGCCTCCATAAAACCTAGACACCAAGTCTTACTGTTAGGATTGCCCATCCATTCCTTAACCTATTATCAAGCCTTTACTCTGTGCATGCAAGTATAAATCCTATACCAGCTAGTGAAGATCTGTCATCATTTTTGAACATGAAGGGAAATCTTTCATATTTACTGCACACAACAAAACATAGAGCTGAAAAAAAATATAAGAGGAAGAATAGTTAATCCCTAACTTGTAATGAGGATGATTACGATGAAAGAGTAAATGGAGTAAATGGGGACAAATCAGGTCAACTTGTTGATTTGCTTAGTGTTAGAAAAAAAATATGGGAGCAAATGGGATTTCAACATTGAACGAGGGGCATATGCTTCAATAAACAAGTACAAACTTGACTTGTATCAAAATGTTACACCCAAAAGAAAGGTGTAAAATCTAAGGAAAGCTTTTTCCCCTTTGGTGAGGTTTGCCTTTATAAAGCTAACCTTGATCAAGTAGCTTACTTGGGCCTAGACTTTATCAAACTAATGTTAAGACTACTTATCTCAATCGAGAATTAACCTTTGAGCTTTGAAGCGCAAGATTTGCAAGCTCAAGCAGTCCAAATATGACCTAAAGCAATCATTTAGGTAGTATTACATCAAATTTCATTCGGTTGTAATTTTTAATTACTTCTAATGATTGAAGTGAATTGTTGCATATACATCGATCAATAGGTCCAAAAGAAGCAAGTTGATCTTATTGATATATGTTGACGGCATAATATTGGCTGAGAATGACAAGGAGTTCATTAAACCACAAAGCAGCGGTTGTTCTCCATCTTCGAGATGAAAGACACGAATGAAGTATGTTTCTTTGTCAGAATCAACATGTTAAGAGATTGTTCAAGAAAACTTCTTAGTTTGTTTCAAGATGTTTACATAAGGAATATGCTTCACCGGTTTTGGATCCATGAATTGTAATAACCCAAGCATTTTGGTGTAAATTCACAATTTTGAGTAATTTTATCATTAGAATAATATTTAAAATACAAAATATTTCCACAATCGAGCTACAAAACGGCACCGAAAGAATTTAATTTCTGGAATTCGTGATACTACAGATCAGTGGCAGACTGGTCCTGAGGAGATTGCGTCAGTTTTAATTAATTATAATCAAGGTTTGTTTTCCGCGGCTAGTACCTCTCTTATGCTTGATGTGTTAGACCAAGTCCCTGGGGTTATTACAGAAGATATGAACAACCTTCTTTCCGCTGAATTCTTAGTGTGTGAAGTTGTTTCTACACTTAAGCAAATGGCGCCCCTCAAAGCACCGGGGCTGAATGGGTTGCCACCACTTTTGGAGTACGGTTGATCATGATGTAGTCGGGTCAGTTCTATCTTGGTTAAATACAGGTACTGTTCCCCACCCTGTTAACCATACTTTCATTACTCTCATTTCCAACATTACAAATCTTGAACAGGTTCATGAGTATCGCCGCATTAGCCTTTGTAATGTTTTGTATAAGATTTTTTCAAAGGTCTTGGCAAATAGGTTGAAGAAAATTATGCCCAAAATTATCACTAAACATCAATCCACCTTTGTCAAAAATCGTCTTATTTCGGATAATATACTTGTTGCTTTTGAGACTTTACATTGTATGAAGAATCATAACTTTGGTGACTCAGGTTTTATGACACTAAAGTTGGATATGAGTAAGGCTTATGACCAGGTGGAAAGAGATTTTTTGGAAAATTTAATGCGAAAGATGGGATTCTCTAAACGTTAGATTGGTCTTATTATGATTTGTGTGAAGATAGTTTCTTACTTAATTTTGGTGAATGGTGAACTTAAGGGTTTAATCCATCCTTCTAGGGGGATTCATCAGGGCAATCCTTTATCTCCTTTTCTCTTCCTCCTATGTACTAAGGGTCTTCATGGTCTTATTAGCAAAGTAGCAAGGGTCAGGGATATCACAGGTTTTTCTCTTTGCAGAAGAGGTCCAAAACTAACTCATTAATTGTTTGCAGATGATAGTCTCCTCTTTTGCTGGTCAACCCCAGGGGAATGTACTAAAATCATGGACCTCCTTTCTACTTATGAGATAGCTTCTGGTCAAAAAGTTAAAAGACATAAAACGGCTCTTTTCTTCAGTAAATCTACTCCGGATCCCACAAAGGACATCATCAAGAATATTCTGGGAGTTCAAGAAATTTTTCAATATGAGAAGTATCTAGGCCTCCTGTCTTTGATTGGACGAGGTAAGAAATCAAACTTTAATTATATAAAAGAAAGGGTGTGGCGAAAGTTACAAGGATGGGAAGGCAAGCTACTCTCCCAAGTTGGTCGTGAGGTGCTTATCAAGTCAATCATTCAAGCTATTTCTACCTTTGCTATGGGGTAGCAAGATATCTCTTGCTTGTTCTTTCTCTGTTTCTTATCACATAGAGAGTTAGAGAATGTTCTAGAATCAAGTAGAGAGAGAGAGAGAGAGAGAGAGAGAGAGAGAGAGAGAGAGAGAGAGAGAGAGAGAGAGAGAGCTGGAGAGAGTGATCTGGAATCAAGTAGAAAAAGAAAAAGAATGGAGTTAGAGTGGATATACATGTGTAGTGGAGAAAAAACAAGAGAAAAAAAAAAAAAAACACATGGATGAAATTGAAAGGAAAAATAATATAAAGAATAAGAAATGAGAATTAAGAAATGCTACCACAATATTTTCACAATAAATTTTAAGTAATAGGTTGCTATTAGCTAATATTGGTGAGTAAAAAAATAATTTCAGTAGTGGGTTTAAATTAAAACTAGTAACAATTTTCCACATAAGATTTTGTTGTGATTCTTGTGAAAGTATTGCGAAAAATATTGTGAATATAACATTTCTCATTGAAAAATATAGTTGTTGAGAATGAACATATAAAAAATAAATGATGATTAAAAAAATTAATAAAGAATGAATGAAGAAATAATATTTAAATAAGATGGAAAAAAATCATAAAGAATCTGTTAAAAAGTGAATTCGAAAAAATAAATAAGTAAAAATTAAATATTACTATTTACTATTTAAATAATTCAAAATTTTAAATAAGCAGTTAAAGATGCTTTAAATGAATAAGCATAAATTCCTGGAATTGTTTCATTTAGATGGTTAGGCTTCTCGACGCATCTCACACCAAAACTGAACTCCAGGGAACTAATGATATTATTCTAAAGGAAAATAGGACTGTACGTAACGTCAAAACAGAGCAACAGACTTTGACCGATGACCAAATTATTTAGACCCATCAGCAAATAGGGCTGAGAAAGTCTATAGGTTAGTGGTAGGCAGAAAAAAAAAAATGATATTTGTAGCGGCTCTAGTGGGTCCAAGTCAGATTCAACTGTTGTAAAAAAAAATTGTGAAATTTTTTTGTACTTGTAACATTGCTTAGTAGGGTTAAGGGCTCTCAATTAGCAAGGTTATAAGCTAAAATTCATGTCTAGTTGAAAAAAAATATGGAAAAAATAGAAGGTATTAGAAAAAATATTGCAAAAAATACTGTTAAAAAAAATATTGCAGCTGTCTGAATTTTGAACCTCAAAGTAAGATATTGATGGTACGGAAAACAGAAAATTTATAAGATATTACTTTTATATACGATAGATACACAACTTTAACATTCTCAATGGTAAGGAGTAGAAAAAAAAGTAATGAGTACATTTGAAAATAATTATTGAACATTTTAATAAGTTGTGACAAAAATTATAATCATTGAAGAATTGTAGTGTAGCATAATGAGTTTTACAATCAGATTATTATTTATATGTTTTTCAAATATAATAGAAGAGAATTGTCGTTTTTGTATTCTTTCCTTATTCGTTGCTACGGTGGAGTTTATATTTATATATTTCTTCGTTTTAAAGTAAGATATTAATGAATACAAATCTTCTGTACTATTTTTGATATTCCACTTTATATTCTACCAATCACAATTTGTCATGTATTTGTTTAACTTTCTTTATAAAATATCCAAAGTTTAAAATGAAAAAAAAAAAAAAAAACACATGATAAATTATGATTAGTGAAACATAAAGAAGAACACAAAATACAGTACATAAGATCTGTATTCAATATTGACGGTATGTTAAGCAGAGATCAAGATACGAAAATTGAAAGCTTATTTTAACCATCATAGAGCACTGGTTGGCTAAAAATAATAATTAAAAAAGAAGATAATAAGTAATGTGAGCTAAGGAGTCCCAACAGTAAACTTGGTAATTAAGGGGAGTAGTGAAGTTGAAGAAAGGAGAGAACCTGTCGCTACTACAGTACTCATAGAGCTTTCCTGTTGAGGAAAAGATGAAGAGCGCAGCCTCGACGTCGCAGAGAATGGAGAGCTCGCGAGCCTTCTTCATGAGCCCATTCCTTCGCTTCGAGAACGTCACTTGCCGGCTGCTCTTGTCCTCGATTTGATTCAGCCGAAGTTTTCCTCTCTTCATTATTTTTCAACTCTCACACTCACAATATATTTTAGTCTCTTCGATCCCCTTCTCTCCTATATAAGAGCTAGAGAGTGATCTTGTGGAGCAATTTAAGATTTAACTTGCACAAAACTAAGCAAGTGGGTCTCTCACATAATTCCAAATGTTGATATTCTTCTGATAGACATGTGCCATACTGCCACTGTTCAAATTTCGTTCACTCTATGCGGTGGGGGTTACATTCGAGTGCAGGGTCACATCGACCATTGCGACCCATCAGAAGCGCCAAGGGTCCTCCTCTCACTGCCCTCTCTAGTCTCTATCTATCTTTGGGGTACTTGCATTGATTCTTTGAACTTTAAATATATATGCTTTTGTTCCTCTACTATTTTTCTAAAAATAGTACTACTACTATGTACTCGTATCTGTCTTTTTGTAGCACTAATTCAAGCCAGTGCAGTTACGCCTTGATCTGTTGATTAGGTCGTTTTGGACACACGCTAGTGGTGACTTCAATAGTGTAAAAGAAAGATGTCATGTAAATTCGAAGGCCCCATGTATCATTTACCATATTATATATTCATAGAATTTTCAAAGTGTCCTATGAACGAGAAGCTATCACATAATATGGTATAATGAGATCTCTTTCTCACAAGACACTGTCATCAAGCATAAAGTCAGGGTGTCAAGGTTGGGCAATTGCCCTGGCCGCCAGGGAAAAAAGATTCAAATATAATATATGGGCACAGGTGATCAAGCTGAGCAAGACAAACTATTCTAAACATTGAGCAATAGTCAAAAGCCGTTAAAGCTAATAGTAAAGTAGTTTTAAAAGGGCAATATTTGTTGCATACATTTTGGCTTAAAATCACATTTTCAGTTATACTTTAGTGGTGTGTAAATTTCCACTTGTGTGCAACATAATTTTCCTTTTTAGAAAATCATATATCAATGTGTAGTGCTCTCTTGTCATCCAGGCGCATGAGGGGAAAGCCAAGAATAGTTGACAGATGGTCCTCTTTTAATTCTTGAGGTTGACACATGTACGTGTAATCTATCTATAAATTGAAATAAACTTCTGCATTTTTATTAAAAAAAAGGTAGCTTACTACTTACTTATTTCCCCTCCCCTCCAATAATTATTTTTTGGTTAATTTATTTTATGTATTTCTTGTTGACATGTTAGATATTTTTTCATACTTATAATCAGCACGTTATAATCTTCATTCAAATAATGAAATAAAATATTTCATTTTTTATCATTTTTTTAAGGTTTAAAACCTACAAAAAGAAAATGAAAGTAAGGGAAAAGGAGGAAAATTAAATAATGAAGCTAGAGCTTTAAAGGGAAGGAAAGAAGAACACTATTGTTGTCTTTCAAAAATGATATTTTTGAATAAAAAAAATTAAATAGGACTATATAATTCATATTATTTAAGCGATAATTTATTCTATTTTGTAAAAAACTGCGTAAGAAGCAATAAAATTTTGAAATAATTTAATAATATATCGTAAATTTACCTAAAAATATCACTTAGTATTTAAGTGCATGTATACTTATTTATACAAATCTTGCTCCTCTTAAACCCAAATGCTAAGAAACCACCTAACATTTTTAAATAACGAAAAAAAAATTATGCTTTCATTAGTTAGGAGGAATAATGCTCTCCACACCAGATTAGTTTTAGATAGAAGGAAGGAAAGGAGGAGTAGAGTAGAATAGTTCCAGCCAATTCTATACTCTATTTCCAGCCCACTTAACTTTAATTTACCCCTCTTTGCTGCCTATCCCTCCCTCTTCATCCAAACTTGTTAGTGCTTGGGGTTAACGAGAGTCTCGGGTTCTAACTCTAGGGAGCATATCTAATAATTAATATTTCTAACCCCTCTACAAAGAAAATTACAAACAGTCAGCCATCACGTGGCCGGTGATATCTTATCACCAAGCCCATCCTACTCACTCCACTTGGCTACTGCTATTTTGAACAGTCAGTTTTTTTTTTTTTTTTTTTCCTGAGTGTTTCTACTTTCGTTCCCAGATTCTCGATGGTGCAGTGGTGATAAGTGATTACCTTTGTTTTTTTCCTCTCATAACAGCTAAGACTAGCTATCCAGTTCTCGACACGTTTCACAGACGAAAATTCCAAAAACACGTCTTAGATCCTCTTACAACTACATTATGGTGGGAGTTTGTAAAACAAATGCTGCCGACGCATTGGATTTCCCTTTTTTTTTTTTCCATTGTGGACCGCAACTTACAAAAGATAGGGAGGAATATGTGTCGCACTTGTGAGTTTAGAATAATGCCAATAAATCCTATCAAGATCAAAAAAAGAGAATAATGCCAGAGTCTCGTACGTATTTCATAATCAGTTCTTATCCCCAACATAACATTTGCTACAACTCCATGCACAACTTACATAATATTTACTACAACTCCATGCACAACTTATTGAACTGGTCAACATACTTAACTAACTAATCATATATTATACGAGACTTCAACACTTAATTTACCCCGTAACTCATAGTCACACTTAAATATTGTAACAAATTTGTCCCTCGTGAACCTTAAACAAAGTCATCACTGGCACTTTGGTTTGCATCCTCTTGAATAGAGCTTTTTTTTTTTTTAACAATCCAAATGTCATGTCTTACAATCACCAATAGACTGTTCTTTACTCAATCATGACCGGAGTGAACGTGGGAGTCTTCCTTGCACAACTATTGGAGTCACTAACATGTACCAAGTAAAAGGTTTTCTCGACCATGGGTGGAGCTGGCATGAAGTCTTTTTTATTCTATTTGATGGGATCCAATAATAAACACTTGCCTAATCATATCATCTACTCTGATATAGCCATGGAGTAGTTGATATAACATCTATATAATAACTAATAACCGAAACATTTGACTTTTTGTTGACCACGCCTCATTGCGCCACGTGGTTACACAAATTACTGCCACGTTTACATTTAAAAACACCAAAACATTGTACCTTTTCATTTAGTGAAATAAGAGTAACGTTTCAGAACTATTTTTTGCTACCGTTGTGTTCAATTGCACTGTTTCAGAGGGTAGTTATAAATTTTACACCTTTCCTAATAAGTTTTAGTTTATATCTCTTAAAAAAAAAATCAAAATCTTCTGATTCTTCACCCTGGGCACCCCTCTCTCTGTACTTTACTGATTAGCAAGATATTGCACCATCCTGCAAACAGGCGGTAGTTACGAAATTTGCATGCTTAAATATTTCTTTCAAAAAAAAAAAAAAAACCACTTCTTTCTTATTACTCTATATGTACACTCTTTGAGGAGAATTTCTCCATACAAGCATTTTTTAAAAGCCCCCCAAACTGAAAATCCTACGAACCCATGGCCACACACATAAAACTTTGCTCTTCAATTGCGACCTTTCTCTCTTACTCCAGTCTCTATCCCCAACGACCCATAAAATCCAACTGCCCATTTGCAAGAATCATAAGATTAATCAATAGTCACAACTTCAACCATTGATCTTCTTTGTTTGCCAATGTGGTGGGTTTGTTATTTTTCTTCGAGGTACGCTCGCTTTTCTCTAAACTTATGTTCTTTATCTGTTCTTTGAATTTATGTTGTTTATTGTGTTTCATTTCCTTTTGAATTTTTCTCCCTAACCCTTCTTGGGTGAATTTCCTATAAATCTCTACCTATTTTAAGTTTTTAACGATCTCCTTTCTCAGAAGTCAGAGGCATGTATTATCTCACCTTCAAATATTTGGGTTGAAGAAATGCCAGATTTAAAGGAGATTTTGCTTTTACATGTCAATTCCCAATTATTAAGACTACGAATTATGGAGCAAAGCAAATGAGGATGGCTTCAATTAACGATATATGTCTTAACATAATTGTAGGTATTGTTTTATCAAATTTTACTGTTTCTCTTTCTCCTAATCTCCCATTAAGTTATGCATTAAAATATGAACTTTGATAGTTTTAGTGACATGTAATGCAGCATCAAAATTGATTTTAAAAAATTATGTGTCCTGTTTTATTCGGGTCCAATTTCTTTGTCATATTTGTTCCCTTTAAGAACAAAGAAGGGTTTGGGGAAATGTTTATAGATTTTATTGATCAGAACCTATATGCTCCTCATATTGATACTAATTAATTCATCTAAGAAGACGTACTTTGTACCTTACAGATGTCAATTGAATTAATATGTATGGTTTTATGCCTATGCCAGTTTAGGAATGGCTTTTCCAATTAGGGCATTCTTGTGCTTCATTTCGAAACAATTGAGGTAATATATTAACTTTAATCCTTTTTGTTAAATCAATTGTTGTGTTGTAATGCTTGAACAAATTTTTTGACACATGGAAGTTATGGTTATTTATGTTTTCTACGTTGCTGTTTCAGCTTTGCTTGAAGCTTCAAGAAAAGTTAATTTTAAAGATTTCTTAAGACAAGGCTTGCATCTGGAAGGTATGATTTTATCTTTTCCTCCTTGTGGGATCTAAACATATTTATTTTTATAGGTTCTGTTTACATGGTTATGGCATAGGTTCTTATGCTTTAAGGTAGAAAACAAATATTTTTAGTAATCAACAAAGTGGCATAAGATAAGGAGGTGACATATTTTTTATTTATATGGAAAAAAAATATAGAGATTTTGTTGTAGCAAGAGTCTTAATGACAACTTAAGTTTGTTTATTAAAAAGAGTATTTTCTTTTTCTTTTTCTTTCAAGAAACAGATTAAACTTTGGTAAGATACAGTTTTATTTAATTAAATTCATAGAAACCGTTGTTTGCGTTGACTTTATATTTTTGTATGATGTTTTGTCAGTTTTGTTTACGAAGTTCGTCTACAAAAATTTCTACAAGTGAATTAATAGAGAGATTGAAAAATTAATTTGAAACTTAAGCAAACATATGACCTAAAATTTATTTTTTGTTCAACTTATCTATCATTCCCATATTTGATAAAATAGAGAATTAGGAGCCTCATTAAAAATCTGAAAGGATTATCAAATAGTCATAATACAACTATAGGATAGTTTATGTACCTTAAATTTGGTTCTCTACAATCCATTTGTTTCTTTAATTGGGTTTTGATCTTACGTTACGAGATTCCAAAAGTTTTGAGACTAGGATTTGTTTTAAGTTTCAATTTTAAGTAGAAGTTGAGTCTAATCTTGATGTCAAATATGTATTCTTGTATGATTAATTTTCTTTACTTTTAGATGAGTTGCATGAGGTTGATTAATAATCTTTCTCTAAATGTATGTCTTAAATAATTATATATACGATCAAAGTGTATTCTCAAGTGGTATTGTGAGTAGTACCTTTTGCTTCCAATATGTTTTCAGTGTTTTCTTTATTTCAAAAATTTCTTTCTTTTTTGGTTTTTAGGAAACAAAGGTCTCTTCTCACAAAAGCATGCAAGAGGAAGTCCTCCCTGCACAGTAGTTTGAGGTTGTTAACTAAAGGTACAAATAAGTTATACAAAGTTAGAGGTTGTTTTTAACTTTGTACGTGGGTAGAACAAAGTAATCAAATTTCTCATTTTGGTGTACTATTTTAAGAGATTTGAGCTTTTTATAGGGGTTTGAACTTCTATAATTACTCACGTATTTTTTAACATTCTTAAAAATAAATAAATAACATTATTTTAGAACTTAGCTTTAGTAGTTTTCCCGTGCATCACACGGGTTAGCGACTAGTATAAGCATACAACTGAAACTTAAACCAAAAAGTTTTGGCTTAATTATGTTACATTAATCACTTAATTGAAGTTTCTCTAATAATTATGCACTAATCACAGTACGTTACGGTCAATATTTAGAGTTGGAAAAATTCCATGACCTTTGTATGTGTAAAGATCAAGTCATTGAAGATTTGATCAAGTTCTAAACAAGACACTGCTAGAAACATCTCAAGAAAATCAAGTCTCTCAGAGTTTGAATGTTGTTCGATCGACTCCTACGTTATCAAATTTCGACAGCCTTTTGTCTGTTGCTCAATCAATCGAAAATTATGGCTGGCATGTTTTAAGTTTTAGAAAGTCTTTTGCTTTGGATTTCGTACCCCAGCTACTGCCAGTGTAAAATGGACTACTTAACACGATTTTCTAAGAGGCTTGAGAGGTTATAACTGTATCCTAGAGAGAGAATGATGTGGGAGATGCAAGAAAATTATTATTTAATCTTATTTATGTTTGCAAGTCAATTGTATTTTTATGTTTTAGGTCCTAGTAGTTTATTAGGCTATTAGTAATTTAATTTGGGAAGTAAGGTTATTTTTGTAATAAGGCAATTAGGGTTTCCTAGCCAATTAGAATTAGGATTTAGCAATCCTTTATAAGCAACCTATTGTACTCCTTGAGGAGATAGTTGATATTTTGATGAATGAAAAAAATGTTGTTTGGTCTTTCTTTGGTCTGGTGCTGACTCCAGGTCTACCCTAGGTGCTAACTCCTAGTAGTTTCTCCACTTAGTGCTGACTCCAAGCAAGGCCTAGGTGCTGACTCCTAGGTTATATCCTTTTATTTTATTGTTGTTTCAATTTTGTTCTGGTTGTCCTGCGTCAATTTTGGAATTAGAGCAAATATCGATCTGTTTGAAGCATCATCGCAATCAATCCAGAACCAAAAAAAAAATTATTGAACCACCGTCACAACCCATTAGAAATCCCAATCACCATTGCTTCTTACCATCGCTAGAAGACCCCACAAAAAAAAAAAAAAAAAATCCTGCCAACATTACCACCATGTCGCCACTATTGACAATTTGACATAAACATCCCAATCACTCCAAGACCCCAACCCCACGGCCACAGATCCTAAGCCCATTCACCAAACCAGTTGCAACCACGAAGATAGAGAAGTTCTATCATCGTTGACCCTATTTCATCAATTTTTGGTCTTCCTCGCACCGGAGATCCACCTCCATCGGTTCTCGCTTGCCGTCGTGACTACCACTATACGCATTCGCAAGCCCCAGTTGCAGCGACTCACTGCTAGCAGCTTCGATCCTCACCATCACCTCTGTTCCGCGCTACCATGATTTCAGTTTTGCCCATTGTCACACCGCTTGCAATCTCATCAGTCTCCATCGATCTAATCTTATAAGGTAACCCACTAGCCTTGTCTAAACCTATTCTTAAAAAAAAAAAAAGACCCAGCCCACGAAATCCAAACCTATCAACCAGCCCAGTCCCAACAACTATTTGAGACAATAGTCTTAGAAGCCTATTCCAACAATCTGTCTAGAGAGCATCACAGCAACTTAGGTTCTTGTTCCAACTTCCAACTATTTGTTGAAGCACTTTTTTAGAGAATCATGGTAATATTAGAAGCACCTTATTTTGATGGTTGTGAAACTTATCCACGAGATTTTGTCAATTAGATGAATGGGATGGAGCAATTCTTTGAGCAAGAAAATTTTGCAAATAACAAAAAGGTTAGGTATGCCAAGTTGAAGTTAAGAGGTTAAGTACAAAGGTTTTGGGAGAATCTTGAATATTTTCACTATATGCAGTATGAACCTGCCATTACTGTGTGGGAAGATATGAAAGAAAAGTTTTGTGATGAGTATTTGTTACCATACTATCAAGCTAAGTATCTACCCCAATCTCAGTGTGGTACTTTTTAAGTTGAAGCAAATACGATGAATCCTCATCCTCATCCCATTTCATGTCCTCAGCACACTTTTGAACAATCTACCAAGGAATTAAAGGAATTATCTGTAAAGCTCATGAAAAATGTTCAAGACAGGATTACTCATATGAAGCAAAAGAAGACTCAAACCGATTCAATTGGGAAACCAAGGATACTAGATCACAATGAACTTATTGCTGCCCCAATAAAAGACAACATTGATGATGATATCTTGGTCGTGGAGAATCCTCCAACAACATCAAAGCCTAATGTTGACACAGACGTACATGCCTCGACAAGTGTTGCTTTAACATGCGTGCAAGGAAATGAATCTATTGAAGAGCAGCAAGGGAAAGAGATGGTGCCTAAAGAGAGTATTATGTTAGAGGGTGCACATGATGTGAAAGTTGAAGTTGTTGAACGTGCTTCTGATAAACCCTCCATAGTCCTTGAAGATCTACATCTTGGTGAAGTCAAAGAGGTTAAAACCACAATGCTTCCTATGGTTCATAAGGTTCAAGAAGAGATTATACTAATTCCACACATTGATTTTGTTATTCTAAATGAGTTTGATGTGGTGGAATTCAAGGTTTTTCTTTTCCCTGTGCTCCCTAAGGCGATTTCAGACTTGAAGCAAGTGTTATTTGTCAGCATCCTAATCCTTCAATGCTTTAAAACTTGAGGTTGAGTTTTCTCCAACCAGAGGAGAATGATGCGGGAAATGCAAGAAAATTATTATTTAATATTATTTATGTTTGCAAGTCAATTGTATTTTATGTTTTAGATCCTAGTAGTTTATTAGGCTATTAGTATTTTAATTTGGGAAGCAAGGTTATTTTTGTAATAAGGCAATTAGGGTTTCCTAACCAATTAGAATTAAGGTTTAGCAATCATTTATAAGCAACCTATTGTACTTCTTGAGGGGATAGTTGATATTTTGATGAATGAAAAAAATGGCCGCTTGGTCTTTCTTTGGTCTGGTGCTGACTCTAGGTCTACCCTAAGTGTTGACTCCTAGTGGTTTCCTTGCTTGGTATTGACTCCAAGCAAGGCCTAGATACTGACTCCTAGGTCACATCATTTTATTTTATTATTGTTTCAATTTTGTTCTGGTTGTCCTGCGCTTCAAAGAAACAATACATGCAATAATGTTCATCCTCTGAGACCGAAATTGAGAGAAGATCTTATAGGGCAATTCATGCAATTGAGCTGTGAAGATTTAAACACATAGGTTCTAGTATTGCTGCAGTGAGGAAATCTCTCAAAAGTTCTATAGTAGTAAAATAATTTTACTGTACGGTGTCTAAGAGTCAATATGTTTCCCCTTCTAGTTTAAGAATTGAGATTATGCAATTTTTATTTAAGTTCAGTTCTATTGGATCTCGCCTTGGCTATTTTGTTAGTTCTTATGATTCGACTTGTTTCTTCATCAAGCAAAATGAGATGTCATTCTACTAGTGATATATGTTAATGACACGCTTATGACTAGAAAGAATTTGCTTGATACCATGGAGCTTAAATAGTTTCTTAAGCAATAGTTCGAGGTGAAAGATTTTGGCTCATTCAATTACTTTCTTTGTCTTGACATTTCCTCCTCTCCCTACAGCAAAATATGTCTTTGATCTCCTTTAATGTAGAGCCTAATACAGCTAACACACATCTAGAGCCTAATAACGGACTTAATACTCATGATGGATAAGATAACCACTTCAAGACACGCACTATACAAACAATTAGTTGGGAGTCTCATATATATATATATATATATATATATATATATATCATTGTGTACACGTCCCAACATTTCATATGTTGCTCATTTAGTCATATTATCAATTAGTTTTTATGGCTTTAACTATTTCACTCTGATATTTTTATTAAAAAATTAATAAGTAACTGACCTTTAAAATACGGTATCCACTTCTTTCTCTAGTTGGGTGTGCTCTGCCATGTTTAGCTGTTCAATGTTTTGTGCTTCACGGTACCAGCTGACTGAAAATAAATATGAATTAGCTTGTTCATTGAAGCACTTCTGCATGGTGACTCAAAGATGTCATGTTATTGAGAAAACTAGAATTTGTGCAGATAGGATGTTAATTCAGCTTATTCAGGTCGTATATTTCGAGAAAGTATCACGTAAAAAGGGAAACTGATCTCCAAGAAGAACTTACAGTTATCCTTGTTACACGAGTTGTTTATTTTCTCTGGTCAATAATTGCCCACGTATACTCGAGCATGATATTTCTGCATGATAGACAAAAGGTGAATGAGAGAAAAATTTCATAAAAAATAATCTTCAAAACATAAAAGGTTTGGAACGGAAGGGGAAGGAGAAAGTGAAAGGGTTTATTTGGAGTTTGTCTCATAGTTTTTTCCATTAAAGGAAAAAAAAGGGTTTTTCTCATAAATTTCTGTATTCTTATTTGTGATTCATATCTTGGCTTGGTGATTTTGGTAATAATGTTTGTTGGAGATTGATTTAAATTATTAGTTGATTTTTTTAGTTCACACAAGACTAGATTGGGACCCAACAGCTTCACCACCATGCATGGGTTAACATCTCAACGCATTGTGTTTTAGAATTAGTAATTCAGGATTTCATTGGATTTAAATCAGAAATAGCAACTGGTCGCACAATGTCAAAGCAGAAGTTTCAATTTTGTTGGCTAGAAGTGGAGACCCAAATTTTAAAGATAATATGGATATTTTTCGATCTTCTGTTATAATAGAAAAATGAAGTTTAAGAATATTTTTATGAAATGGGTTAAACAAGTTATGAATCTAAATTATTAAAGTTTTTATTCTTTTGTTTTTGAATGAATTTTTTGTTAAATATTTTGTTTATTGGTTCTTGCTTAGCTCAATCTTGTTACTGTTTTTTGCTGTTATTTAGGCTAATTTTTATTTTTATTATTTAGCCTTTCATTTTTTTTTTATAGGTTTAATGATAATGTTTAGGGGCCAAGATGATTTTTGTGAGAAATACTAAGTACACAACATTTTCACAATAAATTATAGGTAACAAGTTGTTATTAATAAATAAAAAAATAATGTTGACGGTGAATCTATCTTTAATACCAATAACAGCTGGCAAACTAGAATTTTTTTATTTATTTATGGAAAATAATGTTAAAGGTGTTGTGGACGTGCAAGTAGCATTATACTAGTTTTGTTGAACCCACAGTCTTTGTGATTCTCTAGTTAGGGTGATCAATAGTTTTTTTGTTAGGCAAACAAAACATACTAATAATTTATATAATTTATATTTTTGCAAGTTTATTTTTTTTGGGCAACTCAGGGTGGTCTGTGACTGCATGGTTGTAGCTTTTTTCTTTAAAAAAAAAAAAAAAAAAAAAAAAAAAAAAAAAAAAAAAAAAACTTGAGCCACAGAACAAAGGTGACTCAACAGGAAACTGAAGTTGAAATTGACCTTTATAAGTTCTAGCACAACACTCCTCCATTCCAAGATCTTATCCTCAAAAATTATCTCCAAGAAAGAGTTTTCCATGTCAGTTAGCACGACACTCACCAGGAAACGAAAGAAAATCACACGAGACCAGCCAAAGATCCATAAATAGTTTTCTGGGAAACAGTTATACTCGCGTTATAGTTAAAACAAGCAAGAAATGGCTGCAAATCATCACTTGGGTCTTCAACGGATGTAACTTTAATGGCTACGGTGTCACGCCAACTCCTTTCCCATCCTTGGAATGGGTGAACCTACAATGATATAGTAAGAAGGATAATGATCAAGAAAGAGGAAGAAGAAAACAAATGGAAAGGAGCCTAAGAAATGATAGAATACCTGTATCACTTGAATCAACGTCCGTCAATGTAGAAACCCCAATGGTCTATGTATCTTGTGCTACTGCTTCCCCCATGATCATATCGGCTTTGTCCTCCTTATATCAAAAACAGTTGTGTCAAGATCGTCCAAACTCATGTCAACCTCATTGGCTTATCTTGGGGATGCAAGTATGTTTGCAAAAGGAATCTCAAGGGGAACTCTCTTAGAAACAAACCGTCTAGTAATCATAAAAAATTAAGAGTAGAGAAGCAAGTGTAGTCATCACAGTAGAAAAGGGAAAAACATCAAAGGTAAGACCCTCACTTGATGAGGATAGAGGCTCGTCACTGGATCCAAGTAGGGCATCCTCTAAGCTTAGGAATGCATTTATACCCTCAAAGTAGGATCAACAACTAATTATTTATTGGATTCACACCACTCCAAGGGAAAGGTTTTACCATAAATTACCCAACCTCCCTCAGCTTTATGCCACTCTACAAAACCAAATTTCTAGCTATTAGCATAAGCCACCACGCTCTGATTAGACAAGAAACTATCATTTTTTCGAGGAAGGGGGAACACAAACCAGGTGGAGGGGTTTCACTCTTCTCTTTATCTTGAACAAACTCAACAAAATAAGTCATGACCTTCTTCAAATGTAAGTCCATATTACTTTTGTAGATATTTGACCTCTTGGAGCTAGGCATCATTACGAAGAAGCAAAGGGGCTTAAGAATGGGCCCATAGAAGGGAGGTGATCATGGTTGTCAAAATCTCAATCTGGATCCTACAATTTTACGATCCCACCTGTTCAAAACGATATGAATCTTTCAAGAATTTTTAGTAAAATTGCTGCAATCATTTAGGATCAGTAAGATCGTACGATCTTGATGATTCCAAACGATCGTAGCGATCCTAAGCCACCACGCTCTGATTAGACAAGAAACTATCATTTGTTCGAGGAAAGGGGAACACAAACTAGGTGGAGGGGTTTCACTCTTCCCTTTATCTTGAACAAACTCAACAAAATAAGTCATGACCTTCTTCAATTGTAAGTCCATATTACTTTTGCAGATATTTGACCTCTTGGAGCTAGGCATCATTACGAAGAAGCAAAGGAGCTTGAGAATGGGCCCATAGAAGGGAGGTGATCATGGTTGTTAAAATCTCAATTTGGATCCTACGATCTTACAATTTTACGATTCCACCTGTTCAAAACAATTTGAATCTTTCAAGAATCTTTAGTAGGATCGCTGCGATCATTCAGGATCGGTAAGATCGTACGATCTTGATGATTCCAAAAGATCGTAGCGATCCTACTAAAGATTCTTGAAAGATCCAGATCGTTTTGAACAAATGGGATCGTACGATCCTAATGATTCCAAACGATCCTGGTTTCTTGTAATCCTTTTTAACTTGACAGAAGGTTTAGTTAGACCTAAATGAAAAATAACATCCCAATAGGCCCAGTTTTGTCATTTTAAGGCTTATGAGGAAAAAAAATAGAGATAGAAATTTTACAAAATTTAAACAAAACAAACCCCCAACAATGATATCTACATGTTTACAAAAGCGAGATAAATACATATCAAGAAGTAATTTTTTTTTTTTGAAATAGATCTTTATTCTTCCTATCCATCAATGATTCATAGTTCATAATTAGAGAGTCTGAGTTGAAATGAAGGAGAAAATGAATAGTAGAAGAGGGAGATAAAGGAAAGTAAAGTAACATAGGAGAAAAAGGAGAATGAATGGTGGCGGTAGGTGGGAATGGGAATATGGGTGGAGAGTAGAGTGCCAAGTTTTGAGGTTTTTGGCATCTTTAAATGATACTTACAAATTAATGTAATGATGTATGATAATTATATCAAATGGATGTAAATTTTTGGTTTCATAAGAATGAATATATAATTTATGTGATTATTTGACATACCAATGTATTTTTTTTTCCCCTCAAATAATGTAAGATCTTACGGTTCATGATTCGAGCCTACGATCCACAATCCCACCTACCTTCCATGATCCTACGTAGGATCCCAGTTTTGACAACTTTGGAGGTGATCAACTTCATCAAAGTTAGCAGGAACATCTTGATCAAAACCAAACTATCTACCAACTCAACGGGGAGTCGGGGACAATAAGGCATAAATCGAAAAGAACTTGATTATAGAATTGGAAACCACCCCCAAAATTCGCAACTACAAGGCAAGTAAGGCTATTTTCATCACCTTGCTATAGATTGTAGGATTGACTAGCATAACTCAAAAATGGCACCAACACAGAATCACACACAAAACCATTTCCATATTCTCTAATGACACACCAATTCATATTGTTCTTCATATCAAACAACTCAACCAAGTCCAGTTTCAGAGCTTTCAAATTTACCCAACTAAATATGATAGGAAAGTTGTCAGCAAAGCTACCACAAAACCCTTTAATTGCAACAGGATATTTAGCAAACTTATCCTGGGTACTACAAATATTCTTACACTTGTGCAAGTACTCATTGGAGTGTTCCCACATGGACGCTAATAATGTGGTACAATGCAAAGAAAAAGTGACTAGATGGCAAGAATTTCCATTTATCTCATAATAAGGCAACTCATCCAACTAGGAATAAGATGGCCTAGAAACAGTTAAGCTAAAGGAAAGTTGGTACTCCTAGAGATTTTTATGGCTAAACAAAAAAATAGGTTTCACTACATAATGTTCGTGCATGCAAAACACAAAATACAAATCCAGGAGACTGAAAGAAGCACGACGGATTGTGGGTTGGCTTTTTCTGAGAAAGTTTTGATCCAACTGGTCAATTTTGCATTCTTTCCACTGTAAGAATGAGCTCAAATGATAGTAATCTATTGTGAGCTTTAGTGGGTACAGTTATCCTGAAAAGCATCCATACCTACTAGGTGAAATGGGCAGGGTGTGACAAGTCATCTTCCTCTAGAAAGAGCTAATCCAAGCAAGACCCAATGGCTTTTATGATCTTATTTTCACGGTTCTGACCAATGTCAACATTGTCTTGTTGTATTGCCTAGCTAACTTAAGGAGCATCTTCTTCCCAAAAAAAAAAAAAAAAAACCCTTAAGAAGGATCTCCCATATTAAGGTAAAATCATGAGGCATTTTTGTAACCTGTGTAGCATTGTGAGTTGTACCCTTTTGTGCCTTATGGACCCCACTATTGCGCAAGTGGGGTATGCAGTACACGATTTTCCTTGCTTCGAATTAAGCTCATTATCCACAATGAGCCCAGGAGTACACAGGTGCCTCTAAAAATAGAGGCACGAAAGAAGTCGCCATTTGGTTATGGGTCCAAGAACTATTTGATAACTCCATGTAGGTCTACATATTAGAAGAAGTCTAGAGTAAGGGTAAGATTGTGGGAAGAGATTAGGCACCTCATACCACCTAACCATAGCTTGCCTTCATTTGTTGTTATTGGTGGTCAAGTGAGGTCTACCTAATGGGCCTGTGTGAACACGCGCTTGCATCTAAGTCCTAGGGTTATCAACAGGATATGTGAATCAAGATAATTTAGAAAGATGGTGTGAATTATGTGAAATCAATCAAGCATGTGAAAGTCAATCAAGTATGTGAATAGTTAGACATGTGAGCAACCAAGCATGTAAGCATGTGAGTGTCCAAGCATATGAACAAGTGGACACCTAAGCAAGTGAGCATCCAAGTATGTGAACACATGAGTATTCAAGCATGAGGGTATCAAACAAGCTATGAGATCCTTAATTGGAATTAATATTTAAGTCTTATGAAGTACAGACATTAATACTTAAGTCTTGAATGTCTTCCCTTATTAAACTTAATTAATTAACTCAAGTGTTCTTGCCTTGTTAAGAAGTGGTCTTGGATGCTTAATTAATCATTAATGTTCTTTGAATTCAACCTCATTTGAATTCAAACCTCAAAGTCTTTTATGAAGTGTATGATCCTTAATTATCCCCAAGAATGATTCTTTATTTGACTCTTAAGTTTGAATTCAAATGCGATTCAATTCAATCATTAAATTTTAATTAGATTTCCTTATGAAAAATGGTTCATCTTTGACTTAGTCATTTAAGTTTAATGGATTATAATCTTGAAACAAGGTTTACCTATGTAAGAGGAGGCAAATTGTGAAGGTCGCATCGATTCTAAGTCCCAAATTTCATAGTTTTACAATCCTCAGGCTAAAATTGATAAGACTCTGAAAGTGGGGGCCAAGACTCTCTACAATGCAATCTGTTAGAGATATATTAGACATATTATCCCAATGTAATAGGCCCAAGCCCACTCGTACTTGAACTAGTAGTTTAGGGTTTAGTCTCCTATATATACTCATGTTATGGTTCATTGTAACATAGGTTATTGTACTACATTTTTACATAATAAAGATGTAGCCCTTAAGGGATTCCTCTATAAATGTAGGATGACAAAGCTGAACCATGTAACCCTCGTGCTTTCGATATTCCTATTTTATGCTTCCCCTTCCGCATCCACTCTAGCATATACAATATGGTATAACACATCATGTTGTTAATATATTTAACATGGTATTAAAGCTAAACTTCGTTCTTGGCATTAAACAACTATCTCTACAAAGCAAAGAAGTTTCCCATGTGCACAACATAGATCCACCACAGTGCCACTACTTGCCCACAAATTTGGACTCCACGGTTTCACACAGCTCCCACGGAACCACCGTTGTTGTCTTGCCGCCATGTCTCTAATCTCTCGAGCATGTCGTGCCTCCCCTTTTAGATTTGTGCAAATCAAGCTTTTGATTGATGAAACCAACCACACAAACATGCTCCTCGGCCTCCCGTGAGCAAAACCTAAAAATTCGGTAACCTATCACCTCCACACATGCCACCACGCGCTTCCATAGTTTTCACCAAAAATCACACGTGCCACTTTAGATTCCTCTTGCTCAAATCACCTTACAGTCACACGCGCTGCCCTGTTGGCCTTGATGTCTGCTGATCTGCATGTGGAAGAAATTCGGCGGTCATCCATTAAAGCACGTGCCTCCACACACCGGTAGATTTTTGGTCTCACCTCCACATGCCAGTAGACACCTCATGCGCCATACACACACCAGAAGACTCACTAACATCAAGACTGACGTCATCTTGCCATGTCATTAGACATGCAAGCATAGCCACGTCAGCCCTAATCCATGTCACTGACACGTCATCGTATGATGTTAACGGCTCTGAAGCCCAATCCGTGACCTAAACCAGACCGTGTAGACCGTTGACCGTGTTAACTGTTGACTTATTGCATTGACCTTTTACCAAAAGTCAAAATTTTCAAAATGACCTATTTTACTCAGTTTTTCGCGTAGATTCTAATTTTAAACTTCGTTTCTTCATTTAAAACTCCAAAATCAGTCAATTGCACATTCTTCATCGTGGTTTCTTCAAAGGCATTCTTCAATGCATCTCCAAGGAATCTTTTCATGCTTATTCAACCTCGAGCCTTCATCGAGCGTCCGCCTTGATTTTGAGGGAGGGTGTTAGACATATGTTAGACATATTAGCCCAATGTAATAGGCCCAAGCCCACTCCTACTTGTACTAGTAGTCTAGGTTTAGTCGCTTATATATACTCATGTTATGGTTCATTATAACACAAATTATTATATTACTTTCTTACATAATAAAGATGTAACCCTTAAGGGACCCCTCCATGAATGTAGGCCGACAAGGCTAAACCATATAACTCTCGTGTTCTCGATGTTTTTATTTTATGCTTCCTCTTCCGCATCCATTCTAGCATATACAATATAGTAGAACACATCACGTTGCTAATATATTTAACACAATTTGTATTATTATTTGAGCAGTATAATAACAAATCCATCGTTAGAGCATCTCCAATAGATTAGCTAAATCTATATTTTGGAGAGTAAGCCCAAAAAACTAGCTCCAACCGATTCTCTATATGCAAAACTTTTCCAATTTTTTTTTTTAAGTTGCCACAGTCGTTCTCTTAATCTAGAGAACACTGTAACAATTCCAAATGAATTTTTCTACTTAAAAAATTCATACATCTCAATAAAATAAAATAAAATAAACAATTCTTTCTCTCTCCTCTCACAGCTACAAACACAACAATCTTTCTCTCAAACATCTCTAAACTCAAGCATAATCTGATTATTAGAATACAAACTCAAAAACACAATTTTAAAATTAATCAAATTGTAACAAAAAAAAAAAAAAAAAAGAAGAAGAAGAAGAAGAAGAAAAAAAAAGAAGACAGAAGATGGAAGCCATCTGACCCATCTGGACTGCGTTGGGGACGAAGATGTGTGATGACACAGTGACCCATCTCTCTTGTTCTTTCTCTCTATACCTCTTTTCTTTCTTTTCTTGTCGCAGAGAGAGCTAGTGAATGTTCTAGAATCAAGTAAGAAAGAAAAATGAAAAAGAAGCCATCTAACCCATCTGGACTGCATTGGGGATGAAGATGAGTGACGACACAATGACCTATCTCTCTTGTTCTTTCTCTCTATACCTCTTTTCTTTCTTTTCTTGTCGCAGAGAGAGCTAGTGAATGTTCTAGAATCAAGTAAAAAAGAAAAAAGAAAAAGAGAGAGTTGGAGAAAGAAAGAGAGATTGAGAGCAGGATTTGTTGGAATGTTCTTGAATGAGGGAGAAAATGAAAATAAAAGAAGGGGGGGGGGATAGAGATAAGACACTGGACATGTGTGTGGAGGAGAAAAACAAGAAAAAAGAAATGAAACGTATGGATGAAAATGAAATGAAAGAAAGGAAAAATAATATAAAGAATAAAAAATCCTAATTGAAAAATATTGTGGACGTAACACTTCTCATTGAAAAATATAGTTGTTAAAAAAAGAATAAATAATGAAAGAAGAAATAATATTTAAATGAGATAAAAAAAAAAAAGATAAAGAATTTGTTAGAAAATGTATTTGAAAAAGTAAGTAAGTAAAAGTTAAACGTCACTGTTCACTGTCTAAACAATACAAAATTATGGAGAAGCTGTTGGAGAAGTATTATTGTCTCTTTTCTTGTTGGATCTTTTTGGATTTGCTGTTTGAGCTCAGGAACCCAACTCTCCTCTTGGCCTTAAAAACCCAAGATCCAGCAGGCCCTGAATCTAACCACTGAACTTGGGCTTGACAAGTTACAAAAAAAGGGCCGCACATAGTGCCAAACTATATTCAACTGTGGAAAAATTTTAGAAGCCCTAGAAAAACTTTTTTTTTTAAATTTTTTTATCAACCCTAGAAAAAATATTTAAGAAAGTGAGAGGGAGAGAACGTAAAAGACCAAAGTTTGAAAGGCTGTAAAACCTTATAGTGAACTAGTCTAATAAAAACATATTAACCCTTGTTCTACTACAACGACTCATAAAACCTTAATGCAATCTTGTTAAAATGCTGTCTTAAATTATAGGACCCTAGCTGTTTGTAAAGTTTAGAAAACTATCAGAACGAATACAATTAAAACATGGTTAAAATTAGATGGCGCTGCTTATACACTTATTATGAGCCCATATAGAAAGTGTCAACAAAAGTTAGAATTGAGATAGATTTGACTGCAAACGAGTTCTGGCATGAGACAAAACACGTCTAGGTGGTGAAATTTTAGATCGTTATTTCTACATCTTTGTAGTTTTACTTGAACTGTCATGATTAATTGAACTATTGAAGAAATAAGTAGCAATCTTTGGTTCAAACAACTATTACGAGTTTCTTGCATTTAATAATAAAATTTGGTCTCTCACCTTTTTGGGGAACTTCAAGCAGGTGCACTTAATATTTCTGCAAAAACCAAGTCAAAACCAGCTCCTTAGTATTCTTTGGTTTTAAACAAGGACTTACGATTTCAAACAAAAAGCAAAAGACTTGTGATCTTTTTTGGCTTAAAGAAGAACTTCCATCTGTTTCAATAATCACATTGGGGTTCATAATTTTATGGAACTTCTATGCAGTGCAATTATAAGAATTTAGGAAAAAAACAAATCTCAAATAATATAGGTTTTTTTTTTTGGTTTTTTTAGTTCAATACAAGGACTTCGATTTGACCAAAGATAGCTAAAATAAAGGAAACAAAGATATTCCATTCTAATAGATAGGTGGTAGACAATTAATTAGGCAATTTATAGTTGATGATCACCTCCCATCATGCAATCCTTTTTGCAACATGACCAGGTTTAAGTGAATTTAATCAAATTCTAGAGACCTGCAACCCAGAAGAAAAGGTTACCACATTCATTATGCACCATAATAATTGCACGATTATGTAATAAAACCCAAAGTATTACTATAAAATGTGCTTCATTCTTTGGAAACAAGAACTAGATGACTGGAATCCATATTCATAAAATTATAGATGCCATTACTCTCTCTCTCTTTCTCTCTCTCTCTTTCTGCGCTAAAATGAAGATTTAATGCGGAAGATAAAATTTTGTTCATTATTATTGTGCAAGAAGTTCACGACTAAGATACCATCCAAATGGGAAAAGAAAAAAGAAAAGTTTAAAAAATAATAATAATAATTTGTCTAACAAATGATAAAAGGATTTGACAAATAGAAAAGGCTAATCTTTTGTACACTTTTTTTCCCTTAGTAAATAAAGAGTAATGTTAGTATGTTACAATCACAAATTATTTTACAAACTATTGATGTGATAAAATCTTACTTGTTTTCATGTGGACTTATTACTACATCAATTTCTTTTTTACTTATCAATAACACTCACTGCATTAACAATTTGTAAAAATAAAAATAAAAAACTGTAAAATAATTTATAACTTTAGCATTTTCCTTAAATAATTTACACTCCTTATAAGGGTTTTACCGACAATCTTATCCATCACCCCTTCTAATGTTGGGAGCAGGAATCATTAGACCCAAATACCATTACATTTGTTGTTATCATATTTTTTAAATTCTCGGGTTTTCTAATACTATCAATTAATTATACTTGTGTGATTTAAAGTCTTTTAAGAGCTTGAATTAAGTTAAGGTAAATTATGAGATTTATAATTAAATAAAACTTATGTCCTCAAACATGATAAAATCAAGGGCTTTACAAATATCACATTACATTGACGTGAGTAGTATTCTCACATAATAGTCTTTATCAATTTTGTCATCTCCTTAGTCCTTATGCTGATAAATTTTCATTTTCATGTGAGATTTGCTTTCGTGAAAGTTTTCATTCATATTATAATTTGGAATTATAAGAATTATTAATGATACATAAATTTTTAATCAATCATGTTATATTAACATATGTCACATTACAATCAATAGATGCATGACAGTCAACAGAAAAACAAGCCTGAAAGTATTACCGAATAAATAAGCATATTCCTGAAATTGACTCGTTATAGCTGAGATGAGCATATTCTTGAAATTGACTCATGAAATTGACTCATTTATAGAGATGAGCATAATCCTGAGATTGACCTATCTATTGTTTGCACCATATTTCCTATGATATTTATTCCTGCAAAATGCACGTGTCAATGCCTGGTAAGAGTAAGTGGGTTAACAAAAGTTTTCTTTAAGTAAAAGTTCTAGACAAGTCCTCTCTAAAGTGTTGACACGTGTACATTTTTTAGGAGTTTGTGCAACTTAATTTATAGCAAATCCTTCTCTTTTATTTTATATAAATTGAGTCATTAAGTTTTTATTACTTATTAGTACACATTTGAAATTATTAAAGAATTTTTGTTTATAATTATTTGAAAAAATAAAAACAAAAAATTTTATGGACGGAGAAAGCCTACATGTCCATCTGACCTATATCTTCACACTCCAAAAACCTAACATTATTTTGATGAAAGATAGGACAGTGCTCGCTGTCAAAATAGAGTGACCGACTTGACCGATGAGCATATTATTAGCTCCATCACCAGGCAGGGTTTAAGAGCATTATTCCTATCCGCAAATGTTAAAAAAGATAGGTAAAAAAAATTACTTTATCTATTTTACTTATTATTTCAACAACTTATATTTTAGGCTAAATTACAAATTACACCCCTAAAATTTGAAGGTGATTGGATTTTACACCTTAAAGTTTTAAAATTTGGAATTTACCTCCTGAAGTTTGGCGGTGTTTGGATTTTATACCCTCAAATTCTAAAATTTCAGAATGTAAAATCTAAACAACTCCAAACTTTAGAGAGTAAAATCCAAACACTCCTAAAATTTAAAGGGTAAAATTCAAATTTTAAAACATTAGGATGTAAAATCTAAATATCCCTAAACTTTAGGGGTGTAATTTGCAATTTACCCTATATATATTTTATTAATAATAACAACAAAAAGCAATACCCATATCGCAAACCAAATGATCTAAATCCATTGCTACACAACCTCCACTGTCATAAATTAAACCCAAACCCAAATTGCACTAAAAAAAATTAAAAAAAAAAAAAAAAAAACCACTGCAGACACCTAGATCATGAAGGCACCAGTGGCAACTTTAAGATTTTATTTTTTATTTTTTATAGGATTGTCATTAAAAACTTAAATTATACAAAATTGAATAAAAATATAATTTCATATGTTGACAATGAAAAAAAAATACGCAAATACATAAAACTTATAATATCTTTCTACGAGTTTTCATATTTTGAAATCATTGTATAATAGTCTCATTATCAATACTGCAATCTACATTTCTTTCAAATTTCAGTTCAATAAAATATTTCTTGAGCTTTTTGTTTTTGTTTGAGAGGGCCTAATATATCATTAAGGGAACCAAAGTTTAATTTTGTTAGGCCTAAAAATATTAAGGGTGATCACAATTTTTTTAAGGGTAGAAAAATCATTAAACTTTTAAAATTTATATATAATATTTTTTTTCTAGGTCAGGATGGTCTTGTGACCACCATGCCTTCAACATGGAGCACTACCAACGCTCAAATTGCCACATCCAGATCAACTTCCAATGACGTGGCAAATGGTGGCAAATGGTGGTTGGTTCCTCTAACGGAAAGGGAGAGAAGTGTTTCTGAGAATAGAGATAAAGAGAATGATATGTGTGATAATGAAATATGAGAATTTTTTTTTCATGTGTTATAGTGATAATATACTTGTGTTGAATCTCAAGCTTAAAAGCTTGATATTGAGTTCAAACTTAGCTTGATTAATGAATCAAGGCGAGTTCAAACTTTTATAGTTTTTGACGAACTCACGCTCAATTATCATTTATAGGCTTGATTCGAGCTCAAGTCAAACTTGATCATTTTACATTCGTTATTGAACAAAGCTTAATCCCTCATTACTTGACAAAACTTGACTCCTAGAATAAGAACACTCTTAAGGGTTCAATCAGCTTGGCTAAATAGGATAGGTGTTTTTTTTTTTTTTTTTTTTTTTTTTTTTTTTTTTTTTTTTTTTGAGATAATTTGCGTGTTATTTATTCTTGAATTCATTTATGGTACGAGGGAAAAAAAAATGTATAAGCACTCAATAAAATAAACATGATTTAAATGAAAAATATATATATATATATATATATATATATTGGGAAAATAGTTGTCCTTAATATTACTAAAAGAAAAGTTTTTGTTAATGGATGCCATAAAACATAGTTTAAAATACATTTAATATTTCATTAAATAATATTTATATATATTTTTTCAGAAAAATAAACAATTTTTGTACAAATATATATAAAAAAAAATTAAAAAAAAAAACATACACGCATTAACATCAAATTCATGCGTGGAACTTAAATTAAAAAAATTATCTGTAACCCAATAATTATCAATAATAACAAGTGTATTATTTTATGTTTTTTTTTTTATTTTTTTTTTATTTTTTTTTATGGAGTGAAAGTTCGAGAAAGGCCAACCTGTCGTAGAAGAGCTTGCCTGCCCTTGCCTATATGATGAGCTAGCTTTAATTCGCTTCGATCGAGAACGTCACTGCTTTTGCAAGCTACTTCAGTCTCGTCCTTGATTCACACTTCGATCAAATTCACGAAACTCAGCATTCCTTTTCAATGAAGATCCAAACCCAGAGATTTTGACTTTGTGGACTGGAAGCCAATTTGAGATCCTGTTTCTCGAATGACACAGTTCACTCATCTGCCTCCTATATTGCAATACCCCAAATGGGCTTTTGATTGACACCCTCGAGCACAGCCTCACTCGTTCACTCTCTCGACTCACTCCCAATTGTTTTTTCTTTTTCTTTTTTAACTTAGCACTACATAACTTTTTCCGTTCACCAATCATAGCAACGGGAAGAAGATATTTTGTTTTTGTTTGAGTTATGCCTTACTAGTGCTTAGGGACCATTGGAAGGACCACATGAACCTTTAATTCTGATGAGTTCTGTGTTTCCTCTTGTGGTGCGGGTGTGGTCATCAGTTGATAACCTTTCCTCATATGACAACCTAAAATTTGGCGTAATATATGCCTTTGGATGAATTTCCTTTTTACCAAATATATATATATTCTTTTGGCAAAAGCCCACTTTTTTATTTTATTTTTATAAACAACTAGTTTGAGATACACGTGCTAGCCATTATAAAGATTAACAATTAAAATAAAATTTAGAATTCATTTATAACACAAATTAAAAATATAATCATTTGAGCGTTAAAGTGCTTAGAAATTGCACCATTAAATATTTCATTAATTTGATTATATAATAAAGAAAAAAAAAAATCTAAAATGACGCATAATACATCACAAGCTTGAGGAAACTAAAATCAGTGAAAAATTGTGGTATATCATTTGGAATTATTTAAAGTAAAATTTTCCATTATATAATTGGAGTAAATTAATACTACAAAAGCTAATCCTAAGGAAGAAAAAATGTAGCAAGAAAACTGAAATGAGATGAAGCACCAAAAATGAAGTACATTTGTTTGCCATTGCTATTTTTCATAGTATATAATTCAACTTTGCACTTTGCACATCCCCTTTCAGGAGGTATTAAGATATATTAGCTGATAACTTTCGAACCAAAATACTAAAAATGTTATGAGGGGTGCTAGTATCAAGGTTAACTTCATGTGTCTGAAACTTAACTTTTGCCAACCTTGCACTAACAAGGTAACACTCAACTATTCATATAAACTCATTTTCCTATTCTAATTAATCTCAAAAACCATAATTAGACATAAAATTCTAATAACAGTTAAGTTCATGCTTTCAACAATGTCTTAATCGCTTAAAGATGAAACTTTTTGGTAATATATAAATAATAATTGGTGGTATCTCAAAAGTTCCATAACAACTTTCCAAAGCTAAATCACGATAAACTAATCACTCCAAGACTACAATCTTAACAATATCAAGAGGTTAAAGAAAATCTAGCTATCATTCAAAGATTGATAAGGAAAATTATATTATGGAGGTGCATCAAGCTCAAATACACTCAAGAAGATTAACAATTTATCACTAGTATGTGGTTCCTTTCAATGACTCCTTTCCTCCGCAGTGTATTCATCTTCTCTAAGATTAGTTTAAGAAACATGCCCAAGCATTGTTGCAAATTTCAGCATGCCCTCCTGAACTTATGGAGACAAAAGCAATCTTTAACGTAATGCCAACCTTGTCAGCTACAAAAGTCCAGGCAAGCCAAAGAGCTTCAGCAAAGCTACTCTCACTGATCGCATAGAATCCCAATTTTCCAAATCTTATAAGGAATATTGTTGCCAAGGAGAAGTGCAAGCAACTTTGCATAAGGATATACAGATATAATACACATCTATCATGTACGCAACTCTCTTCTTCCAGGAAACCTCTTCTTTGATAATCTTTGTATACTCATCGAAAGTCTTTTCATTTGGGGAAT
Organism: Quercus robur; assembly: GCF_932294415.1. Lineage (NCBI taxonomy): Eukaryota > Viridiplantae > Streptophyta > Magnoliopsida > Fagales > Fagaceae > Quercus > Quercus robur. Next base: position 66,554,378 of record NC_065535.1, on the reverse strand, counting down.
ATGGTCCAAATGCTCGTAACACAGAAATTTAATCAAGATTGTGAACACCACATAGCACAAGGCAAAGGTTCTACTATCAGCATTACCTAAATGAGAAATTGAACTTTTATCTTCAAATGGAAAGACCTTAATGGTGCCATTAAAAACAAAACCAAATTAAAATTTTGTATAAGACTCAACCAACAAAAAACAAAAGAAATGTCCAACACTTAATTATTATTATTATTTTTTGATAAGTGAAAATAGGGTAGAATATAAATTTATCATTAGGCTAAGAAGTAATCAATTTTTTGTGTAAATGAGATTTGAATCCTAAATCTCTTATTCAACAAATGCTTAAAAAATATACCTAAACTTTTGCAACTCTTTTTGTAGATAAATTGCATAAGGTACAGACACTATATAAAAGTGAAACAGAGCTGCAATAAAAATTATGAACAAATTATTACCAATAACAAAAATTGAAAAGCACATCCTCAACCATTGTCTTTGAGAAGCTCTAACAAAAAATAGGAAAAACAATTTGACATATCTACATCAATGGCTAAATAGTTTAAAGGAAAATTTATATTTAACATAAGTAGAGTCACCATGTTGTATAGATCTCCCTTGGAACCATGATTTGTATCAAGCAACCCCTTTTTACGAAATAACATATATAAACAGAATTATAAGCACAAAAGGAAGGAATCATACTTTTTTATAGTTCATCGTGTTTCTTAACCCTATGCAGTACTTGGGAGAGGGCTCCCAATTCTTTTTTTTTATTATTTTTTATTTTATACAAGATAGAATTTCTACTCTAACCTAATCTAAGTGTATATGTGTGTAAAGCTCCCTCTTGGAGACTTGAACCCTGACCCTTACCCCCCACACCTCAAAAGCATTTATACTTGTAGAGTGACCACCGCACTAAGGATGCGCAGTGGTAGGACTCCCAATTCTTAATTGACTTACACCAGGGTGTAGTATATTTATTATTTTAGAGGAAGTTTTTGTTTAAAGTAAAACAATGGGGTAAGTGAGTGTCAATTTCCCAAAATTCATGGGAGGTCATTATAATTTTCCGAAAAACAAAGTCCAAGCTATAATAAAGAGGGGTTGTTTGGCATGTCATGGAACTCGTCCAACTAAGAACAATATAATTGGTTTTAATTGTTTTCAGTTTGATTAAAAAATTTATTCAAAATTGGACCAAATATATAAATGCTCTACATGAACCAAAATATTTTCTTCAATCATACAGAAAGAAGAAACCATAAAAATAGCATCAAAGTCAACTGCCAAAAGAATCAAGTCAATGACTATACACAACTTTGAATATGAATATGACTCAAAAAGAAATAGCAAAGGAAATAAATAAAAAATGTAATTAACAAATAACAATCCACATCATGTTTCAAGCAAATGATCAATTAATACTTGAATTAAAACAAAATGAAATCACCAAGAATTGGCATTATAGAACATTAAGAATGTGGAATTAAAGCCTCCTGTTCATAGATCCCAAGTTAGAGTAGCACATGTTACAAAAAGCTAAAAAGATGTTGCACAAATAAGACCACAAAAACTACCCTCCATACAGATGGGTACATTATTGCCGGGAACAATTTCATCCAGCTAATATCCCACTACATAACTCCCAACAACAATATTTCTCACATCCTAAGCACCCTACTGCATATGATACATAATTATAATAGAAAACTACACTCAAATTTATCATAGTACATACACAAAAATTCTTCAAGGAGATTTACCTCATCAACACATGAAGAACCCAACAATGGATCTACATTTGCTATCAAGATAGCCATGTTCGTACTTTATTACCTCTAGTATTTTCAAAGTCAACCTTGTTACCTTCATTTTTTGCAGAAATCCTATTTTATTTCTTCAATTCCTACCCTCCATATAAAATTCTTAACTCACAATTCAGATTTAAGAATGTAAAGCTACACTATATATATATATATATATATATATAACTCTAACCTGGTTCACTTAGAAGACACTAAGCTACCTGTTGGATCAAAGAATAGAAAATGATTAAAAAAAGAAGGAAATCACGAATATACAAGAACAAAGAAAGAAACAAACCTTACAGCTCCATTAGGTTGCTAAATTATAAAATCTTACATTACAATGAGTTATTATTAAAACCCAAGAGAGAGATAGAAATAGAGATTTTGTTGTTGGGATTGAAGGATGAAGGTGGATATAGAAAAATGAAGCTTGATGATTTTTTATGGGACAGTGCACTATTGGTGCCTGAAAACTAACAACTCACCACAATTATATTAAGCAAAGAGCATGATCAGAAAAATTCAGTCTATAATGAATAAGAAGGAAATTAAACCAGTTACAAAGAATCTTAACTCCATATCTTTTAATGAAACAAGCATGTGCAAAAAAAATTAATCATGATCCAGTGTTTTAAAATTAAAGCGCAAAAGGATATTGTTAAGGAAGTTGAAAACCATAATTCTTGCTATTTGACATAAATTAAAACCATGATGGCTCAGAGCAAATAATTATATGAAATGGGTTGTGAATTTTGTGTTAGGGTTAAAAATTGAGAAAAACATAGGGCTTTCCTAAAGTTTCCATGACACAATTCCCTTAAGCAGCTATGATGGACCTAAGAAATGAGAATACCTACCGTATGTATGTTTGTTGAGTTTAAATAAATACCAAAACCACAACTAATTCCCTTTTTATCATCTACTCCTCTCTCTCTCTCCATCTCTTGTTGAAATCAAAAATGCAAGCTCAAAGAAGGTCCAGCAATGGTGGAAAGCATGCAGAGACGTGAAGGCATGCAAAGAGAGAGAATGAACATTCTGGAGCTTTGAGGAAATGATTCCGTATGTATAAATATCTGACTTTGTTTCTTTATATATAGCAGAAACAGAGTAACCAATTTAACCAACAATATTCAATCCCAAGTTAGCCAATACAAACATGACAAGTGGAATGTAGCTTAACACTCTATTTACAAACTACAAGATAAAACTACTAAACTAAACTAATATCTACAAGATATTCTATGCTGTGACAGATAGCTACAAGACTCACAGACTACAAGACTCAAATATCTACAAGATATTTAATACTCCCCCTCAAGATGAACCGTATATGTTAATAAAGTTCATCTTGGAAAGTAAGTGATGAAACTGCTTCTGCCCAAGAGCTTTGGTAAAGAAATCTGCAATCTGGTGCTGTGTAGGAATAAGAAATTTTTTAATAACCCCATCTTCAATCTTTTCCTGAATGAAATGGTAGTCTATTTCAATGTGTTTTGTTCGTTCATGATACACAGGATTAGCAGCTATATAGAGGGCTGCTTTACTATCACAATAAAGGAAAGCAGGTTGAGAATGATTTAAGCCAAAAGTTTTGAGCAAAGTAATGAGCCGAACCACCTCACTAGTAACTGTTGCCATTGATCTATACTCTGACTCAGCAAAGGATCTGGACACCACCTGCTGCTTTTTACTCTTCCAAGAGATTAGTGAATCTCCTAAAAACACACAAAACCCTGTGATTGACCTTCTGGTATCAGGGCAGGCTGCCCAGTCAGCATCGCAATAGGACTTCAATTGCAATTCTGATCTTGCAGACAAGAACAAGCCTTGACCTGGTGTTTTCTTCAAGTACTTGAGGATTTTGTAAGCAACTTAAAGGTGAGGTATTCTAGGTGAACTCATGAATTGACTTAACTTGTGGACTGAATAACAAATGTCAGGCCTAGTCAATGTCAAATACAAAAGTCTTCCTATTAACCTTCTGTACAATGAAGCATCTGGGACTACATCACCAACTGAACTATTGAATTTAGTTGATTGATCCATAGGAATGTTTGTTGGCTTATAAGCTAACATACCAGCATTAGACAGAAGCTCAAGAGTGTATTTTCTCTGACATAATAAGATTCCATTGGTAGTTCTTGCTACCTCAAGACCTAAGAAATACTTCAAGATTCCCAAATCTTTGAGCTTGAACTTGCTGACCAGAAATTGTTTAAACACATTCACAGCATCCACATCATTACTGGCAATAAAAATATCATCAACATAAACGAGTATGATGATCATAGAACCTCTCTTAATCCTGGTAAAAACAGAATAGTCTGCCTTTGATTGTACAAAGCCTTGATCCACAATTGTAGAGGATAACTTTGCAAACCATTGTCTGCTTGCCTGTTTAAGCCCATTAAAGGACTTTGTCAGTCTACAAACCTCCCCCTTGCTGCCAAACCCAGGTGGAAGGAGCATGTAAACCTCTTCATGTAAATCCCCATGCAAGAAAGCATTGTTGACATCTAACTGAGTTAAATGCCAACCATGAATAGCAGCAAGAGCCAAAAGAGTTCTGACAGTAACAAACTTAACCACAGGAGAAAAGGTCTCATAAAAGTCTATACCTTCAGTTTGTGTAAAACCTTTGGCCACTAACCTAGCCTTATACCTCTCAACAAAACCATCAGCCTTCAACTTGATTTTATAAACCCATTTACACCCAATTGGTACCTTACCAGGAGGAAGCTTGCACATAACCTAAGTATGGTTAGCTTAAAGTGCATCAATTTCAGCCTTCATGGCATCAAGCCACTTAGGATCATTCAAAGTTTCAAGTTCCTTAGCAATGGTTAATGCAAGGGCAAAGGATTTATGGGAAGAAGAAAGTTTGGCATAGGAAAGTGTTGAAGTAAGAGGATAAAGAATACCTGTATCACCAAGAGCAGTGGAAGCATCTGATTGAGGAAGTGAAACCGAGGCAGACACATGCGTAGAAGCCAAGTTGCAATGATAGTCCTAAAGATAACTAGGAGGTTTCCTAACTCTAGTGGACTGCCTAATAGGTTGATCATCAGGTTGGGATTGAGGAACATCACAAGAAGAATTAGAATGGTTAGAATTAGGATGAACAAGGCCAGGGAACTTATCAGGAGGTATCGCCAAGTCTGTGGAGAAAGAGGGAGTGAATTCTGCAGTGGGAAAAGAAGAAAAGGAATCTGGTATGATAGGTTGAGAAGGAAACATGTTGGGGTAGGAAGAAATGGGAACAGACTTAGAATTGGACAACCAATATTTAAAAGGAAAGATACTTTCTTTAAAAACAACATCCCTAGAGACAAAATAAGTTTTAGTAGCAAAATCATAAACCTTATAGCCCTTAGTGCCAAAAGGATAACCAAGGAACATACAAGGCTTAGCCCTGGCATCAAACTTAGTCCTATCTCTAGAAAAGGTTGAAACAAAACACAAACAACCAAAAATTCTTAAATGAACGTAGGAAGGTGAATGCCCTAACAGTTTTTCATAAGGAGTGAGATTTTGAAGAAGTGGACTAGGTGTTCTATTAATCAAATAAGTGGCAGTGAGAACACAATCACCCCAGAATTTGAGAGGAAAATTAGCTTGAAATCTCAAAGCTCTAGCCACAGTAAGAAGATGTTGGTGTTTCTTCTCAACAACTGAATTTTGTTGAGGTGTTTCCACACAAGACAATTGGTGTATAATTCCTTTAGAATCATAAAAGGAATTCAAAGCAAATTCAGGTCCATTATTTGATCTAATGACTTTTATAGGAAGTTTAAATTGAGTAAGAATGAGATTATAAAAGGATTGAACCAAAGATGAAGCCTCTGACTTGTATTTCATCAGAAACACCCAAGTGCACCTACTATAGTCATCAACTAAGGTAAGAAAATACCTAGAACCATTTAGGGAAGGTGTGGAGTAAGGGCCCCAGATATCAACATGTATTAAATCAAAACATGCAAATGAATGAGTAGAAATAGGAAAAGACAATCTCTTTTACTTAGCTAATGGACAAATAGAACAATCAAAGTTCTTATTATTGCAAGAAATGATGGTAGGTACAACAGATTGCTACAAATCAAGTCTTTTGGCAGAGGGATGACCTAATCTACAATGCCATAGACTAGTCGTATCAACAGAATTCACATCACAAGAATTAAGAGTTGTTATAGTAACTGTTACAGTAGGAAAAGAAGCTGAAAGCTTGGAAAGAGCATTGGAAACACATGATGGCAAACTATCTGGCAAGCTGCTTTGCAATGTGTATAATCCACCTTGATTTCTACCCAACCTAATCATCTTCCAAGGCTGTAAGTCCTGAATGAAATAGTATTGTGAAAGAAAAATGCAACAACAAGAAGGATATTGGGTCAGTTTACTAATGGAAAAACTAGGAATGCAAAGCACATTGTCAAGAATTAAGGTAGAAGATAGTTGCACAGTGCCAATATGTGTAACTTTTGCCATGTCACCATTGGGAAGTCTAACAGAAATTTGTACAGCGAAAGTAATGGAAGTGAAAAAGGCCAAAGAATGAATCATATGATCAGTGGCTCCACTATCAAGAATCCAATTAGTGGACTGAATATAAGTAGTACTGATGGAAGAAGAAAAAACTGAATATTCAAGAGAGGGAACAGACCATATACCTGATATCTCATGTCTTTGAAGATCAAATGAAGGCTGAGTGATGATATTTGCAACCTGATGGGTATTTGCAGCTCCCTCAGAAGGTCCTTAAGTACCAAAATGGCAGTTAGAGTTTAACAAACTAAGTAACTGCTGATATTCTAACTTAGTAAGGCTAACACCTCCACTTGCATCATCTTCAGGAGCAATTACATTGTTGGCAAAAGGTGGTAGAGTAGCTGCAACCTGGCCTTTAGTGGACTTGAACTTATAGCCAGGAGGGTATCCATGCAACTTATAGCATTTGTTAACCACATGACCCATTGCACCACAGTGAGTACATTGTGGCCTACCCTTCTTGAAGTTCTTGACATTCTTTGCTGCTAATGCTGATGCCAAAGCAGCTGCTATGTCAAGCTGCATTTTCTTGGCAGCCCCAACCTTCCTTTGTTTCTCATCTTGAAGTATAAGAGAAAACACCTTGCTCAAGGGAGGCACATGATCCATAATCAGAATCTGTCCTCTAACAGTTGCATAAGTCTTATTCAACTCCATCAGAAAAGACATAGTACACTCCTCCACTTGATGACCACATGCACATGTCCTATAATTGGAAAATTCATGCCAAAGTCCCTTAAATTTGGTGTAATATGCATTGATGGTTAAATTGTCTTAAGTCAAAGAACTAATCTCCTTTCTCAACTCAAAGATCCTAGGGCCATTGCCTTGTCCAAATCTAAACTGTAAGTCAATCCACACATCTCTGGAAATAAACTATGCTTGGTTGTAAATCCTTGGAGACAGAATTAAACAGCCAAGCCAAGACTGTGCTGTTACATTTACACCAAGCTCTGTAATAGGGATGATCAACAGATTGAGGTTTGGGAATAGAACCATCAATGAATCCTAATTTGGTCTTGGCATCTAGAGAAATGAGGATTGCCCTACTCCAGGTGCTATAATTCTCCTCAATGAGAGGTTGAACCACCAATGAAATACTAGGATTATCACCATTGGATAGAAAATAGGGGATAGAGGAATTTTCCCAAGGCTGAACAGTTGGAGCAGTAGCACTGGAAGTACTTTCAGTCATACTTAGTGCAATGTTTATCAAGAAAAAGATGAAACTTGATTGAAGATTCAAAGTCCCAAACAGGATTTAGCAAACGAAAAATCAAGAATTGTCCTTTTAGAGAAAAATCTTCAAGGAACAAGTAATGAACACTGTAATACAATGTAATGTCAGATCAAATCAAGATTCAATTTACAATCTTGATGAACTCACTGCAAATTGAGAACTGAAACCCTAAGATTGAAAGAAATCAATTTCCAATTATGAAGAGGGGAATCTAGATTTCAATATGCTAAAGAAATCAAGATCTAGAAGATGATGAACTTAGTGCAAGAATCAATCAGAAACACAATGAAGAAAATTTCTAATTGATCTGAAAGAAGCACCAAGAAATCAAAAAGAAAACAAAATTGAACTAGGAAGAATCAGAGAATACCAGACTTGAACGATTCTCTGAGTTAGTTCGGCTCTGATACCATGTTGAAATCAAAAATGCAAGCTCAAAGATGGTTCAGCAATGGCAGAAAGCATGTAGAGACATGAAGACATGCAGAAAGAGAGAATGAACATTCTGGAGCTTTGAGAAAATGATTCCGTATGTATAAATATTTGACTCCGTTTCTTTATATATAGCAGAAACAGAGTAACCAATTTGACCAACAATATTCAATCCCAAGTCAGCCAATACAAACATGACAAGTGGCATGTAGCTTAACACTCTATTTACAAACTACAATATAAAACTACTAAACTAAACTAATATCTACAAGATATTCTATACTGTGATAGATAGCTACAAGACTCACAGACTACAAGACTCAGATATCTACAAGATATTTAATATCTCTCAACCTCATGTCGAAACCCATCAATCATAGTATTAGATAGAATGCATGCACAAACATAAGAGTAATATATTATTGAAGGGAATATTATCTCGAGCAAAAACAAAACTGAGATTAAAGAATTAAAATAAGTAGAAATAAACTCAGAGAAATATTTATTGAAATAGTGCAAAATAAACCTGTAATGGCAAAGAGAGAATGATGAAGTTTTGGATTGTTGCAGCAAATGCAACAAGGTACTGTTTGGAGGAGGCGAAGCTTTGGCTGTAGATTGGATGAATGATTGTTCAGGAGTGATAACAGATAATGAAACATAAAAATCAAAAATAAAGGAGAAAGTGCTTACCTCACCTGGAATATGAAGATTGAGGAGATCGTAACACCAAAAATTCAAGAAGAAAAAAGAGAAGTAGAAGCCCATACTTACGGAGTAGTAAAATGCCCATACCCTATCATTCCATTCCCTTCAACTCTCTCTCCTCTCAATCTCATTCTCATCACCCAATTTCTATACTACCCTCAGATGGCAAAGTGATCTAAAATTGGGAAAGTTTAATACGCACCTTTTTGTCTCACCCACTTGGCCAAACCAAAACACTGTTCCTTGGTTCATTCGCATAGACAAGATCAGCCTTACTTCACTCTAATCTACCCATCCCCCATTGCTCTATTCAGATTGGCCGATATACCTTTCACTCCGATCTACCCATCCCCCATTGCTCTATTCAGATTGGCCGATATACCACCATAGACGTCCATAAATAGCCATTTGCAACCTTGGATTTGGAGAGCGGTTGATTACTTCTTTCGGAGAAAGCTCTCTCTCTCTCTCTCTCTCTCTCTCTCTCTCTCTCTCTCTCTCTCTCTCTCTCTCTCTCTCTCTCTCTCTCTCTCTCTCTCAGGTTCCAAAAATTCTCTGGACATTGAGAAAGAGAGAAAAAAGAGAGGTAGAGAGGCAAAGAGAGCTCTAGAACCAAGGTTGTCAAAAACGGGATTTTGCGTAGGATCGTGAGAGGTAGGTGAGATCATAGATCATAGGATCAGATTGTGGATCATAAGATTCTACATTATTTGAGGAAAAAAAACACATTGGTATGTTAAATAATCACATAAATTATGCATTCATTCATAAATTTGCATCCTTTTGATGTAATTATCACACATCACTACATCCATTTATAAGCATTATTTAAAGAGGCTAAAAACCTCAAAACGTGACACTTTATTGGAATGTTATTTTTCATTTGGGTCCAACTGAGTCTTCTATTAAGTTAAAGAAGATTATAAGAAACCAAGATCGTTTGGAATTGTCAGAATCATACGATCCTACCAATCCTGAATAATCGCAAAGATCCTTATAAGATCCAGATTGTTTTGGCCAGATGAGATTGTAAATCATAGAATCCAGATCGGGATTTTGACAACCATGTCTGGAACTCTAGCCCTCTCACTCACTATCCCTACCTTCATTTTCTCTTCTTCTTTTTTTTTGTTTTCACACTTCAGCCAAACGAACCATTTTGGCTCCAAAATTTTTTTTTGATTAAACAAAAACACTGTAGATTGAACACTGTAAATTGAGTGATTCGCTCTTTTTATATAGTTAGTATACATTCTATTTCATTCACAAGACAAAAGAATAGAATCTCAATCAACATGTCACTCTCCCAAGCTTCCAATGCGCACGAGAAGGGAGGGAGTAATTATTACACTTGAAATATGGGAAATGGAGACAAACAACCTTAGCTAGAACATGAGTTATAATGCACCATACACTTTTAACGTAATGATCAAACCATAAGTATAAGTGCTGGTGGGGAGTTGGGGGCAAGAACCGGAGTTCAAGTCTCTAAAAGAGAGTTTTATACACACAAATAGATTAAGCTAGAATAGAATTCTATCTCACTTAAAAAAAAAAATTTTAAAAAAAACATGGATTATATGTCTCTCTTAACTAGATGGGTTTTGTGTTGCTTTCTAATTATAAAAAATTAATTAATTAATTAATTAATTAAAAAAATCCAAGAAAACCTGGTGTTTAGGCATCATAACCTTTTCCACTGGCAATCTAATATTGTGTGAATTAAAAAAAAATCAATGGATAATTTTAATCAATCACCAAAAAATATTGACACCAAAATTACCAAGCCAATATATCAATCACACATAAGAACCCAAATTTGTGTGAAAATCCCCTTCTTTTTTAAGAGAAAAACCACGAAATAAACTCCAAATAAATCCACTATTATAAAATCAATTACAATATCTTCTCAAGTTTATGACTAACTTGAAATTCACAACAAATATAATAACATCTTCTCTTTAGGAATAAAAATTTCAAATCTCCTCTTGAAATACCCAAATTAAGAATTGTAAATTATGGTTGACACAAAATCCTACCAGCTAGATTTTGCAAATGAGACTAACAATCTAAAGTGAATGGACTAATAATTTCATTTCCTTCTAGTTAACATCACACAACTTTTGTTTAGATCAAAATACACTGTTAATATTTAAAGTTCATCTATTGAGTTAGAGTGGTTTTGATTTTTGAGATTTCCAATAAGTGTTATTGGTGCCTTAAATTTTAAAAAATGAGTGTTATTAATTTTTCTATCAACTTCCATTAGTTTTTGTACATATGTGTCCAATCAAATAATGATGTAAACATAATGTAACAACTCTTTTTTATATTACACATATGCTTGGGTTTAACCATTTAACAGAACATCTCGTTTCTATTTAGGTCTTTCCCTAATTCAAACCCAGAAGAACACAAATTTCCCAAATTTAAAAAAAAGAAGAAGAAGAAGAAGAAGAAGAATGTGTTTGTGGGCTAGTGCCAATATCCCATACTCCATAGCTGGTGCGAACTTCACTGAGCTTGCTTTATATATTTACTTTTGGGACACATTATTGGCCACTGCAAATCTCTTTAGCTTACCTATCACAATGTAAGAGCGTTCACATCAAAGATGTAAAAATTGCTAAAATGCTATTTTATAGCTCAAAACACTAAAACATGCTCCACATCAAAGGTGCCAAATCTAAAAAGTTTTAGCAACTTGCTACAGTAAGTTGCTAGTAGTAGCTACTTATTGTAGCAAGTTGCTAGTGTTTTTTATTATTATCTCTCTCTCTCTCTCTCTCTCTCTCTCTCCCACTCTCTCCTCTATCTTTCTTTCTGACTCTCCCTCTCTTTCTTTGATTGTTGATCTTTCTCCTCTCTCTGTGGGTCACAATCGTGGGTTGAGTTGATTTCGTGGGTGTTGGTGGATCGTTCTTGTTCATGGTTAGTGGATCATCCTTGTTCATGGTTCGTGGATTGTCCTTGTTCGTGATTTCATGGGTTTGGGTTGATTTTGTGGTTCGTGAGTCTTTGTTGTGGGTCGAGTGTGGCTAGGTTGTGGTGGTTCAGTGACTGTGGCTGGGTTTTAGTGGGTTTTGTGATTTGATTTTGGGTGGTTTTGCTGGGTTGATTGGGGTGGCTTTAGGTTGTGGGTGTGGGTTGATTGATTCGGTGGCTTTGGGTTGTAGGTATGGGTTGATTCAGTGGTTTGTTGGTTGTAGGTGTGGGTTGATTGAGGTAGCTTTGGGTTGTGGGTGTGGGTTAATTGATTCGGTGGTGGGGTTTCGATTTACAGGTTATAGGTGGCAATGATGGTGGTTTTGGATGATTATTATATTTTGGATGTAGAGGGTTGCAATTTCTTGTGATTGTAGTGGTTGGGGGTTGCGGTTATGGGTGGTGCTAGAGGTGGCTGTGACAATGGCTAAGACAGTGGTTGTTGTGGCTGGCAGTGGTTATTGTGGCTAACCGTGGCTGAGACGGTGCTGGTTGTGGCTGGATGTGGCTATTGTATATTGTGTTAGGATATATTATTTTATTGTATTGTTTATATTATTTTAATGTGTTGTATGTTAAAATAGAACATTTGAAATTGGGTGTATTGTAAAGTGAGTTATTAAAATAGATAAAGTAGGTTTTTTAGTTGCTAAAAGTTTATTTTTTTAGATCTTTATTGTGAATGCTCTAAGCAAGATATTATAAGTACTAAGCATTTGCATTGGGGGGGTGTAAAAACCCCCCCCCCAGTTGCTATTGAAGCAACCTACCCACTCAAATTGAGTTTTATCCAAGTGTGGGTTGCTAAACATTTTTAGCAACCATGAACAGCAAGTTTGTATTTATACAACTTACTATTCATAGGGTTGTAAAGAAAAAGAAATACAGACACACACACACATATTTAAATCTCTCACACTCCCTCTCTTTCTTTGATAATTAGTTTTTTTTTTTATTATATATTATTTGATGGTGTAATTTATATTATTTTAATAAGTTCTATGTAAAAATAAAAGTTAGGATGTTGAGTGAGTTATAAAATGATATGGTAAAATAGATAAAATAGGTTTTGAGGATGTAAAATAGATTTTTTTTTTTTTTTTTTAGGCGAAACTACACTATTAGTCCTTGAAATTTACGCTGTGTGCACAATTGGTCCCCCAAGCTTCAACTGAGCACAATTGGTCCCTCAAGTTTCAAAAATAAGTTGTATTAGTTATTTTGCTAACTACCGTTAATAATGTTAATTACGTGACTAACGGAACAATGACTTGACATTATTTTTAATGATGTGCCATTTTTTTAATTAAAAACTTACAATAATTAATTTCCACGTTAGATTAAATCTAAAGCAAACTGACCCGGTTGAAATCAAATCTAAAATCAAAACTAGTTACAAATTAAATCCCATATATTTTTTTTATTTTTGTTTCACAAAGGCTCGAAGGCACGAGAGAGAGAGAGATTGACGGACCCTAGACTGTCGCGACGCCGCCTCCCTCTACCGGCGACGGTGGCCTCTTGCCTCTAAGTGACACATCCTTCTCAACCACTATCTTCGTGTCATTGTTCTGTTAGCCACGTAATTAACACCATTAACAGCAGTTAGTAAAAGAACTAATACAACTTATTTTTTAAACTTAAGGTACTAATTTTGCTCAGTTAAAACTTGAGAAACCAATTGCTCACACAGAGTAAACTTCAGAGACTAATAGTGTAGTTTCACCCTTTTTTTTTTACATCCTCAGATGCTAGTGCTTAATTGAATCAATTTCCTATTGAAAATCATTAACAATTTCAATGACACACGCAAGAGAGATCAAGTGGCCTCATTCTAAGTTTGTAAGGAAACCTTCACGGGCAAACGCTCTGCCAAAGATCATTGAAGTATTTTATTTTATTTTTTAAATGAAGTAAATAATAATGTATCTTAGCAAATTCATATATTTTGGCTTAGTTGAGGTAAGCTTATTATTTAAAAATTTAAAAACTACAAAAATTGACAATTTTCTTTTTCAATTTTATTCTCAATAAGTAAACAGAACAATCAAAGAAGGATTCAGAGAGAAACAGTAACAGATGAGACCAAACCATCAGTATGCCTTGTTCTTTGTTGTTGGAAGGGAGAGAAATTTTCATTGAAAGTGTCAATTTTTTTTGGAAAAATTTAAAAATTGAAAAAAAATTATTTTGCAATTTGGGAATTTTATGTTTCAACGGATTTGAATTCGGAAAGACCCAAATAGAAACTTGTTGCTCCCAAGGATCCATTTGGCTAGGAGATGGAAAAGTGAGAGGACATAAAATATTTTATTTATTTTTTATTTGTGTTTAGTTAGGGGAGTTGAAAAGTGGAGGGATTGAAAATATGGTTTGTCTAAATTTACTCTTATGTCTTTATTTCATTATATATAAGAAATACATTTCTTTGAAATAAAATATTACTTATTCATCAATTAAAATTAATAAAATAGCATTTAATAAAAATTAAAACATTATACCTATTTTTTTTCTCTTTATTATTATATTTATTACATTTTTTTATAAAACAATGGGAAAAAAAGAGCATAGAGATGAGATGGGTATTGAATCAGCAAAAAGAAGAAAGAAAACAAACAAGGAAGAAAAAAGTTAAAAAAAAAAAAAAAAAAAAAAAAAAAAAAAAAAAACCACACACACACAAAAGAAAATAGTATATAAAAAATTAAAAGAGAGAACATGAAAACTAGAAAAGAACAAGCACAAAAAGGCGAAAAGAATGGGACATAAAACAAGAGAAAAAACGAAAAAGAGAGAGACTTAAGTTGTTAAGTGTAAAGAGGGGACAAATATGTATCTCCTTGGTTACAACTTTGTAACCCGTGTTTTCTCTCCAAATTGGAGAAAAAACATTTTGGTAGGCTTGGGAGAAAAGATTTAAGTCCTACCAAAATCCTTCCAACTTTTCACCTTAAACCAAATAATTTCAAAATCACTTTTCTCTCCTTTATTTTTTATCCTTTTTTGTTTCACCCCCTACCAAACGGACCCTTAGAGCCAAATAAATGCATACCTTTTTAATAATAATAACAATTATAACATGATTATTCTACTAAACATATAGTCAAATAAACCAATGGAAATTGGTGTAAAGACCAATAACCCTAATTTTTTAAACTTCAATAAACAAGTAATTTTAAAAATAAAAAGGTTGCAACGCCATTACTTCATTAGATGCATAAGGTAACTAAAGAAATTTGATTGAAGGATCAATCATTTGTAAAACTTTATAAACCAATATTGCTTATCTGAAACTTAAAGACCAAATGTACAAACTATGTAAACTTTAAGCGATTGACATTGTATTTCAGCCTTCTATATAGGATTATCCAAAACCCGATCAAGACCTGCAAAACCAACAGAACCAAAGAGGCCCAAACCGCTGCCAACAACTTCAGTAGTCAACGGCAAGCCTCCCTCTTCCATTACTGATTTCATCTGAATCCGATCTATCCAATCCATCTCCCTTTCTAGTCAACAACAGTTCTCTTTCTTCTCCACTAGATCTAATTGGGTTGGGTGCGGGTTGGGCAAAAATCCAACCCAAACCAACTAGTGGACACCCATACTTCTATATATATAAGAGGAAGGACAGTGCATTCATTAATTTAGGAAGGCCAAATTAGCCTAAACAACAAGATGAACATCTGGTGGTACACCTTCCATCTAAATAGTTAAATTGGGCGAGTTAATTGCCCTTCTAGAAAGAGAATGAGCTACATTATTCCCTTGATGACGAAAATGTGAAAAAACTTATGCAAGAAAAGAGAGGAGAGAGTATTTTCACATATTGAATTAAGTGTCCATGTAGAGCTAGAAAGGGTTCTCTGTTTATAAGATCAATAAAAATAATCTCAAAATCCCCCTCAAAAGTTGCACAATTGATTCCCACTTCTAGAGTGAATTCCACTGTGTGTTTTGCTGCCAGTGCTTTGACTTGAGAGAGAGAGAGAGAGAGAGAGAGAGAGAGAGAGAGAGAGAGAGGATCACTAGACCTTTAGAGTTGCGAATCACCATGCCTAACCCAACTTTGCTTTCCTTAGTGAAGAGTGCTCCATCATAATTCACTTTGAAGCTATTTGGACCTAGAGGTCTTTATAAGCTTGGCTGACCAATGGACTTTTTTGCCAAATAGCATAATTTTAGAAAAATTTTAGGAAAAATTTATGGAACTCGAGTTTGGTAAACTTTAGTTCCAAAAAAGTGCTACATAACTAAATAAGTTTGACCATTTTTTTGATGATGCCAAAAATTGTTAGTAAGTCGCGCAGTCCTCACATGCTCTAGACAACACCTATGAAATAAAAACAAAGAAGACCTTGTAGAGAGTACCAGTGTGGTACCGGCCAAATACCCTTTGAATGTCAAGTTAGAGAACTTTCACAACTCCAAAGTGACAGAGCTGGGGTAAATTATGCGTACCTTGATTTGTGAGGGTTTTGGGGTTTTTATAGTAGCGTAGAGTTGACATCTATTTCTTGGCAGAAAGGTTCTTTCCTTGTAAGGAAGATCCTCATTAATGCACGTATCTTGAGGGATTCTTTCCTTGTAGGGATCCTCTTGATTAGGGTTAACCGTGGAGTACAAGATGTTTCCTTATATACACATTCGTGGAGACCAAGCAAGGCCATACTGGACTCGTCACTTGTTTCTTTCTCCCTGTTAGTTTCCTTCCGTCAGTTTTGATAGTTTTTAGACCCCTTAAAAAACACACAATTGGATTAACCTAGGTAATTAGCCAAGTTATTACTTAGTCCAAATTCCAAATCCAGGTTATCACAATCAAACAATCATATCATGCAAAGCACCAGAAAAATAAATAAGACAATGATATGATCACCTAGGAAACCAAACCGGTAAAAACCTGGGGAGGATTTAACCTAACTATCCTCAAGGTAAACCTAAATTCACTATGAAAAAATCGAAGTTGTTCAATAGGACTTAGACCGCTAACATCCTATTGCTACCCACCAGTAGAAACTTGCTGACACGACCACGTGCAAGCTCCGAAACCACGGACTCCTTCTTTCTTGGATTCTCTAGCAAGTACAAGCACACCCGCTTGTGTTTCTTTAAGTTCTTATGGTAGCAACTGAATGATCATCAAGCTCTTGAAGAAATCTCCTTCTTGATAATCCTAAACTTGTGTAAAGGAAAGCTACTCACAGATCTCACAAGATATTTACACAAACAGCAATATGAGCAACAATAAAACGTGGCTAAGGTTTGCCTTATATACCTAGGGCAAATTAGAAAACCCTAAACGTTTTAAAATAAACTAGGGCTGAGTTGAAATTCTACAGAAAACGCATCTGACCCAATTTTTGAATGATCGAGCCTAAGTTTCGATCGATCAAACCAGGCCGAGAAGCATAAATAATTTCTGCATCAGCTTGTTCCAACTTTACATAAATGACCAACTTTGAGTAAGTCTAAACACGACTAAACATCTTGTTTTGATCATGGTTTGCCAACAATACACATTAGAGTTCTAAATACATAAAATCCTAAGTCTTTAGAACCTAACAAGTTTCCTATCTAGGCGTCCTGGTTGTCTTACAGACGTTGTTGGGTTGGAGGTGAAGTCGTCGGCTTTGAAAAGGACTCGTCGGCCTTACAATATCGTCGTTTTCTTCTCTAAAAGTATAGTATGGCTGACGGGTTCTTTGAGATTGACGGCTTCACCTTATGTGAACGAGTTTAACACCTTTTTTGGAATTACCCTTATCAACTGGCCCCTACTCTATGGCTCCATCGACTTTAGCTGACGGATTATGGGGTTTAATTTGTAGCTTTTCTGTTATTTTTATTTATTCAGGAAAATGGGTGTTCATTAATGGTTCCTCGAGCAGCCATCATTAAATGCTAGGACACGTGGCATAAGCTGCTTGGCCTCGTTTCTAAACAAAAGCATCGCTTCATTTCCTGTGTATTTTCATCCTATAAATATCTCATCTCCTCCTCTCATTTTTCCATATTTCATCTTTGCAAACCCAAAGAGAGCTGTCATTCTGTCATCTTTGCTACCGTCTACTTGCTAATCCCGTCACCTCTTCAGACTCATCTATTAACCTTGTAAGTCCTCTTCTCTTTTTCATTCCTTTTTTATTTCCTTTTTTCTGGTTGGTTGTTGCTACTATAGAAAGACCCGTCAACTTAGGTTCCTAGGATACCTTCGTTGCTTGTAGGTGAATAAATGTCAGGAGATAGTGAAGTGACGAGTGAGCAATCATCAGTTCATGAGGAAGCAGGCTATGATGAAGTCTTCCCGTCAGGTCATAGGCTCGAGGAGGGCTTGTCCTGGTCGTCAGAGAGGGAACCGTCTGCCCATTTTCCTGTCGGCAAGGAGGAAGACTATGACGGAGAGGAAGTAGAGGAAAGAGAGGGAGATAAGGATGAGTTTGACGAGGGTGAAGGAGAGAACGAGGGGGTGTTAGAGGGAGAAGATGACAAGGTTGAGGATGAAAGCGACAGGGGAGCTTTTGTAGAGGGAAGTTCAGGAAGCCCAGGGGATGGTCATACCCGTCCCTTCATTCTTCCCGCGATATGGACTGTCAATGACTTTAAACCGACGATGACGATCAAGATTTTTAACAACTTAAGGGACCATTACCAAATCCCTAATGACATCCCAATCCGTCTACCTGGAAAGTATGAAAAGTGCTACTCTGGGAAAACCGCAGACGTCAGCATGTATGATGCTATGTTCAAAGCAAGATTGAGATTGCCTTTGACAGTGCTACACCGTCAGTTGACCATTTTCCTTGGTCTTTCCATCAGCCAAATCGCCCTAAATGTTTAGAGGATATTCATAGGGGTTGAAATCCTTTGGGGTTATCTTAGTGGAGGGAACTGTCAGCTTACACTGGACAAGTTCTTTGGTGCTACAGACCCCAACATATCTCCTCGTCTCAGGGGATATATCATTTTGCAATGAGGAAGAAGACACTTAGGCTTGTGTTTAACATGCCCGACTCTAATAAAAATTGAAATGACATATACTTTTTTGTTCAAGGGACGGACTGGGTATGCCGTCGAAAAGAGTGAGTTACGATGCCCCATGGTTTTGACAATACTTGGGGTATTGTCAAGGATTTAGGTCTAGTACCGTCTGCATTTTCATTTATTTTTCAAGTGTTTAACGTCGTCTGTTTTTTTTTTTTTCTTTTATTTATTAAGTGTTTAATGTTGTCTACTTTTTTTTCTTCTTCAGGTAGCGTTCATCTACGCATAACCGATGAGTAGGAGGCTTTCATCTGTCAGGTGCTTGAGATCCCATTCGATGAGTGAAAGTGTAGGGACTTGATTACCCTTGGCTTGTTGCACGCCAACTACAATGGTCCTGCACTGAGCCTACAGCTCGCAGATTAAACACCTATTCCTGACGATGTAAGCTTGTATTTATTTATTTTTATTCCTTCTGTCTGCATATTTAACGTCCGTCTCTTACCCTTTGCAAAGATGGAGGCAGCGAGGTAGAGAGCCCTAGTAAGGGTGTCAGTTGCAGCTCGAAAGTAGAAAGAGAAAGAGGGGGCCTCCTCGTTAGCTCCCAAAGGCGTCACCAAAGGGTCGTCCAAATGAAAGAATGAGGGGAAGGAAGACCGTCCACTTAAGAAAGGACCGGCCCTCCTTGCAAGTGACAAACCAAAGAAGTTGTCACCTCCCAAGCCTAGCCACGGAGTAGGCAAAGGTTTAATGACGGCGACTGGTTTCATCACTCAGGGAACCGTCCATCGCCTTCTCACACACAAGGAACACGCCATTGAGATGGTTGAGTCAATCATCAAGGACACGGACTTGGATCCTTATGCTGAGCAGACAACAAAAGAGTTGGGAGCGTTAGGTCTTTTTGACCTTTCTAGGCTGTCTCTTTTTTTAACTTCCTTTTACTGTTGTTCATTTATTTGCTGACGGTTTTCTTGTTTTTTGGCGCTGGTGCGTATGAAGGTGCTTCAAGATAGGAGCGTTGCTCAGGAAGGGGTGATCAGCCGTCTGCGCAAGCATAACGAGACCCTGACCAATGAGCAAGAGCAGTACAAAGGGGTCCTCGATATATGCTTAACAAGGAGGTGACGACTTTAAATGAGAAGCTAAAGGAAGAAGCCATCTCCAAGAGAAGGCACAAGAGGAAAAAGCGAATCTAAAGGCGAAGCTGACTGCCATTTCTGGACAGGTAGAGACGGCTTGGGCTAACACCATAACATAGTTTAAGGCTTCCCAGCCTTTTATCGATGCCTGCACCGTCTACTATGGTGACGGGTTTGAGGACTGCTTGAAGCAGGTCAGGTCCGTCTACCCAAACCTAGATCTATCCAAGGTCACCATGGACGGCCCACTGCCGATGACCCCTACACACGGTGACAACGTCAGTGAGGAGACCGATGACTCCATTGAGTCAGAGAAGGATTCGAAAGATGATAGTGTGGTTCTTGCTCAGCCAACTATCGAAGGGCTCGTCGTTCCTTTGGCTCCATCTGCTAATAATCCTCCTGCTCATGACGCCCCGAATTCCACTGTCGAGGACGCCCCAAACTCCTCTACTCAAGACACCCAGAACCCAATTGCCTAAGATGCCCCAAACATTTAGCTTTAATCCTTAGTTTTTCTTCTTCTCCTTTATATATATATATATATATATATATATATTATGTATCCACTCTTATTTCCCAACAATAGTAAATGCCCTTGTTTTTGGGCTTTGTTTGTAAACACTTTCTATTTATGACGTCTATTTAACATTTTACATCCGTCACTTTTAGTATTTTTTGCTATGTGTTGATCTTTACTTTGAGATATGCGCATGTCCGCTCATCTTTGTGCATACAAGTTAGGATGTACTTGTCCTCTAAGATAAATAATTAGGATGAACCCATCTACTTTGATGTATTCGTCCACCTATAGACTCAACAATGAATTTGTCCACTTAACAATGAACTCGTTCGCTTGGACTTAATAATGAACTCGTCCACTTGTTTACTTAAATAATTTCATGGTATTCCCATGGGATGAACTCGTCCACTTGTGGACTTTAATAATTTCAAGGCATCCCTATCTGATGAACTCGTCCACTTGTGGACTTAAATAATTTCAAGGCATTCTCATGGGATGAACTCGTTCACTTATGGACTTAATGATAAACTCATCTACTTGTGTACTTAATAATGAACTCATCCACTTGTGGACTTAAATAATTTCAAGACATCCCCATGGGAGGAACTCGTCCACTTGTGGACTTGATGATGAACTCGTCCACTTGTGGACTTAAATAATTTCAAGGCATCCCCATGGGATGAACTCATCCACTTGTGGAATTAATGATGAACGTGTCCACTTGTGGACTTAATGATGAACGTGTCCACTTGTGGACTTAATAATGAACTCGTCCACTTGTGGACTTAAATAATTTCAAGGCATCCCTATGAGATGAACTCGTCTACTTGTGGACTTAGTCACAAATGTAGTTTTGTAGAGACATATATATACACAGGTCATATCTGAATAACTCCTCTTATTATGATAAATGCGTGCATAAGTAAAAAATTGTCCTTGAAAAAAATAAAAAGCTACCTTTATGGCTTAAAAAGTATTGTAGATAGCAAAAATTAACTAAAGGGAAGTAAACTGGTAGCAAAAATTAACTAAAAGGAAGTAAACTGGAAATGAGGAGTATTGTTCTTCATGCCATTGTCTACTGGTAGTATTTCTTCAAGTGCTTTGTGTTCCACGGGTTGTGCAACTTTTTTCTGTCTAGCGTCTCCAGGTGGTAGGTGCCTTTCCTCTGCCATGAAGCGATCCTGTAGGGTCCTTCCCAATTAGGTCCTAGCTTTCCTTGGGGGGGGATCTCTTGTAGCGCCCATCACTTTTCTCAATACGAGATCCCTAACCTGGAAGTCTCTGTGCTTGACTCTTGAGTTGTAATGCTTGGCCATGAGGTTCTGGTATCGCGCTAATCTTTGTTCGGTCGTTGCTCTAACCTCATCCACCAAGTCAAGCTACAGGCGCATAGCTTCGTCGTTCCTGCTCTCATCATGGTTTCCCACTTTGTAGCTTGTGAGTCCGACCTCAACTAGGATGACGGCCTCGCTCCTATACGCTAGCCGAAATGGTGTTTCTCCTGTAGGTGTCCTCGCTGTCGTCCTATACGCCCATAGTACACTTGGAAATTCTTTTGGCCATATACCTTTTGCCCGCTCAAGCCAAGTCTTGATGATCTTGAGTAAGGATTGGTTCGTAACCTCAACCTGTCTGTTAGCCTGAGGGTATGCGAGGGAGGAGTAGTGGTTCTTGATCCTTAACTGTGAGCAAAATTCCCTAAAGGAGTCATTGTCGAATTGCTTCCTATTATCGAAGACCAAGACCCTAGAGATCCTGTACCTACAAATGATGCTTCTCTGGATGAAGCTTCATACATTCTTTTTTGTGATGGTAGCCAAAGCTTCGGCTTCTAAACATTTGGTGAAGTAGCCTATGCCGACTATTAGGAACTTCAGTTATCTCATTGCTATTGGGAATAGGCCCATGATGTCCAATCCCCATTGAGTGAAAGGTCATGGGGCCGTCATTGGGGTTAGCACTTCTGTCGGCTGTCTAATGACGTTGCTGAACCTTTGACAATTGTCGCATGTTTTAACATAAGCCTGGGCATCCTTCAGCATAGTAAGCCAGTAGTATCTAGCTCGACTTAGCTTGTGCACCAAAGACCGCAACCCTGTGTGGTTCAGGCAGATCCTTTCATGGACTTTTCTCATGACATAATCTACTTCTTCGGGGTTTAAGCACCTTAGGTACGGGCGAAAGAAGCCTCTCTTGTACAAAACATCCTTTATCAAAACGAATTGTGAGGCTTGGACCTTCAACTTTCTTACGGCTTCCTTACCGTTAGATAGTGTGCCTTTTTTCAAATAAGAAACTATTGGTGTAGTCTAGTTGCTTCTTGAGTCTATTTCCTACACGCCAACATCATCTATCAAAGGTGAGAGCTGAACAAAAGAAAGTACCTTACTAGGGATGAGCATGTGTTCCGTTGAGGCGGCTTTGGCAAGGCGATCAGCCTTCTTGTTTTCTTCTTTAGGAACTTGGACGAACTTGGCCTGCAACTCACCTACTCATTTCCTCACCTGCTCCAGATACCTTTTCATCTTTTCCCCTTTGCATTCAAAATCACCATTCACCTGACTAGTGTCCACCTGGGAGTCGCAATACACAATCACATTTGTTGCCCTCGTGGCTTTAGCGAGATCCGGTCCTCCTACTAAAGTTTCGTACTCTGCTTCATTGTTTGTTGTAGGGAAGTCGAGATGAACCATGCATTCAATCTCGTCCCCTTTTGTGGAATGAAGCACTACACCAGGTCTACTAGCTTGTCTGTTAAACGACTCATCCATGTGGATGATCCACTGAGGATGTTCTTCTGCCCCCTGACCTTCCATATTGGTGAACTCTGCAAAAAAGTCAACGACCGCTTGTCCTTTTATGGCAATACGGGGGCGGTATTGTACATCAAATTCACTCAATTCTATTGCTCATAGCACCATTCGTCCGACAGCTTCGGGATTACTCATTGCTTGCCGTAGAGGCTTGACAATCAGGATGACCATAGTATGGGCCTGGAAGTAGGGCTTAAGCTTCCAGGCTGCAGTAACTAACGCGAAGGCGAGCTTCTCCATCGGTGGGTACCTTCCCTCTGCGCCTCAAAGTGCTCAGCTAATGTAGTATATGGGCTTCTGCACCCTGTCTTCTTCCCTGACTAAGGCGTCGCTGACGGCAACCGGGGATACAGCCAAGTAGAGGAATAATTCTTTCCCTAGTTTGGAGGGACTTAGCAATAGTGGGGAAGAGAGGTAAGCCTTCAAATCTTCAAATGCTTGTTGATCCTCAGCCGTCCACTAAAAAGACTTCTTCAGCGTGTGGAAGAAAGGTAGACACTTATCTGTTGCCCTTTATACGAACCTATTCAGTGCAGCTACTTTGCCGTTGAGGCTTCGTACTTCTTTCATGTTTTTGTTGGCGCCATCTCCATTATGACCCAAATCTTGTATGGGTTGACTTTGATACCTCTCTAAGACAACATGAACCCCAGGAACTTTCTAGCCGTCACCCCGAATGCACACTTGCTTGGATTGAGTTTCATGTTGCAAGAGAGGAGGGTGTCGAAGATCTCCTTGAGATCGTCCAAATGGTCATCCTCCCTTCGGCTTTTCACTAACATGTCGTTAACGTAGACTTGGACATTTCTTCCGATCTGATGTGCAAACATCTCGTTCATGTGCCTCTGATATGTTGTGCATGCGTTCTTAAGGCTGAACGACATTACTTTATAGTAGAAAAGGCCTTGGCTGGTGACTAACAAAGTCTTCTCCTGATCAGTTTCATCTAGTTTTATCTGGTTGTAGCCAAAAAAGGTATCCATGAAACTTAGCAACTAGTGTCGGGCTGTAAAGTCTACTAAGACGTCAACCCACAGGAGAAGGTAGCTATCCTTGGGGCATGCCTTGTTCAGGTCCATAAAGTCTACGCACATCCTCCACTTACCATTGGCTTTTTTGACGATCACCACGTTGGCCAACCAATTAAGGTGGTAAACTTCTCTAATAAAGTCTACATCTTGCAACTTGCGAACTTCTTCCACTATGGCTCGGTCTCGTTCTTAGGCGAATACTCGCTTCTTCTCACTGATAGAGGGAAAAGTAGGCGACATATTCAACCTATGCACCATAACTGAAGGGTCGATCCCGGGCATGTCTTCATGGCTCCAGGTGAAGACACCCTGGTTTTCTTTTAGAAACGTGGTGAGCACCTGACGGATTGGCGGACTAGTGAGAGTGCCGATTCTAGTCGTTCGCTCAGGCCTTGAGTTATCGAGGAGTACCTCTTTTAGCCCTTCGATGGGTTCTGCAACCATCCGCTATTCTTCTATGCTCATGGTCTGTAAATGGTTGTCCATTTCTAGCATCGCCATGTAGCATTCGTGTACTGCCACTTGGTCCTTACGTACCTTTCCTACTTCATACTCAGTGAAGAATTTTATCATTAGATGGTAGGTCGAAGTCACGACCTTCCACAAGTTAAGAGTAGGTCGACCTAGGATGGCATTGTAAGTAAACGAGCAGTCAACAACAAAGAATGTAACATCCTTAGTGATCTGTTGAGTGTAGTCACCAACTGTTATGGGCAATGTGACTGCGTCGAAGGGGTATACTCTTGTTCCTCCAAACCCAACGAACGGGGAATTGGTTGGAACTAGCCGTTCTCTCTCAATTCTCATCTGCTGGAACGCCAAGTAATAGAGGATGTCAGCAAAGCTCTCGTTGTCAACTAAGACTCGATAAGTGTTGTAGTCCCCTACTCGTATACTAACAACAAGCACATCATCGTGTGGGTGGTAGAGACATCGAACATCTTCCTCCGAGAATCCAATTATGGGGTTATCGACCTACACCATCTTTAGGACGAAGCCCATTAGTTGGACGTTCTAAACCATCCTGAGGTAAGTTTTATGGGCTTTTTTAGATGAGCCAGAAGCTGCAGTGCCTCCTACAATCATTCTTATGTCCCTTATAGGTGGCCTGGGGCGCTCGTTATCCTTTCTAGCAACCTGCTCCTATGGTGGATCTGCCCTTTCTTTGCTGACGAATCTCTGTAGTTTCCCTTGTCTAATAAAGGCTTCAATCTACTGCTTTAGGTCATAACATTCGGACGTGTTTTGACCGTGGTCCCGATGAAAGCGATAGTATTTATCCCTGGACCTCTTGCTAGGATCTCCCTTTAACTTGTCAAGCCATGTCAAGGCCGTGTTGTCCTTTATCTGCATCAACACCTGATCAATCGGGGCAATCAGTAGGGTGAAGTTAGTGAACCTTCCAGTGGGGGGTTTGGAGCGCCTATCCTCTCATTGGTCTTCGGTTCTAGCCATCTTCCGTCCCCTTTCCTGTTGGGTATCTTCTTCCTTTCCCTCTTCTTGGGCTTCTCTTCTCGAGCTAGTAGCACGTCTTCCGCATTCATGTACTTAGTAGCCCTATAAAGTACGTTCGACATGGTTTTTAGGTCGTTTTTGTATAAGGAAAACAAAAACTTCCATTTCCATAACCCATTGGTAAACGCAGCCACGAGTATTTTGTCATCAGCTTCATTAATCGAGAGGGCCTCCTTGTTAAAGCGGGTAATGTAAGACCTCAGCGTCTCATCCTCCCATTGCTTGATGTTCATTAGGCATGCAATGGACTTCTTATACCTATGTCCCCCCCCCCCCCCAATAAAGTGCGAGGCAAACTATGCGCTCAACTCCTTGAAGGTACTAATGGAGTTTGGCGTCAACCCATTGAACCATATCTTTGCGGGACCTTTCAACATAGTTGGAAAGGCCCGGCACATGATCTCATCTGCCACGCCTTGCAAATGCATCAGGGTTTTGAAAGACTCCAGGTGATCTAAAAGATCCTTAGATCCGTCATAGGCCTCTACTTGCGGCATGCGAAACTTCGGCAAAAGGAGGAACGAAGTAACGAATGCAGTGAATGGTGAATCCGTTTAGTGGACCAACTCATCAAGGTCGCTCAACACCCGTCCTCTGAGGGTGTTCATCATGAAGCCCATCCGCTTCTTCATCATCTACATCTCTGCTACCATGTATGGTGGAGCTATCTCTGTGGTGGATGGACAACTTGTATCCTGTTGCTCCGGTTTGCTTGGGGCATTGCTGCCTTCCGGCCCTTCTTGGTCCCTTCTCTCGACGCTGGTGCCCTCTTGCTCCTCCCCGTGACTGTTGGGCCCAACATCCCTTTGGCATAGTTGTTCCTCTAGGTCTTGGTTTTGCTTGGTAAGGCGCTCCACAGTCGTGGCTAGGGTTTGTATCTGTCTTTCAAGGGTAGCAATGTGTGGTTCTTCCCCGATATGGTTATTAGTTGCCATCGAGTGAGTGAGTACCATACAACTCTTTGTCTAGTAAGCAATAGTATGGTTATAAGAGACTCCCCACAGATGGCACCAACTGATGATGCCAAAAATCGTTAGTAAGTCGCACAATCCTCACGTGCTCTAAACAACACCTGGGAAGCAGAAACTTAGAAGACCTTGTAGAAAGTACCGGTGTGGTACCGGCCAAATACCCTCTAAAGGTCAAGTTAGAGAACTTTCACAACTCCAAAGTGCCAGAGTTAGGGTAAATTATGCGTACCTTGATTTGTGAGGGCTTTGGGGTTTTTATAATAGCGTAGAGTTGACATCCGTTTCTTGGTAAAGAGAAACTTTCCTTGTTGTGAAATTTTAAAATACTTGCAAGTGTACGAACCGTATCGAAGTATAATTAGACAAGAACGAGGTCGAACCCACAGGGACTTGTATGAACGTAGGAAAATTAATTAAACCTTAACCAAATTAATCCTAATCTAGTTTAATAACAATTGGTTGTTTGCAATTAAATAAACTAAGCAAATAATAAAATTAAGTAAACAGTTAAACTAAGCAAAATATATAAAGCAATAAAAAGATGTAAACAATCAAGGGAAAGGAATTAAGGTTTTGGAATCCGCCTTGTAAGTCATATCAGCATATATTTATGATCATTAATTTTTCCCAACTCACTACATGATAATCTAGAAATCAATCTTGCTATCATGAAAAATATCATCATTAAAACTTATGTTTAAAAATCTTAAGCATGTTCTTCTTCGCTTCTTAAATATAAAACCAAATCATTAATTGTATCTGTAGCCAAACAAATCACAAGATATATCTAATTCTAAAAATCAAATCATAAATTGTATCCATTGATAGACAAATCACAAGAGATATCTAATTTTATAATCAAGAATTAATAAACCAAGCATTCAATTAATTAAGACAAATCCTAAATCATGAGAAAAACATGATTGAACTCATATCTAGAATCCCATCTTAGTCAATTGATATGAAGCAAGAACAATTTAAATCATTAAAGAATACTCTTGTGGGAAAAATCAAATCACATAAATATTACTGAAAATCCTTAACAAGGTTTCATTCTCAACCTTAATTATAAATTTAGCTACTCATAGTAATTGAAGAAAAACATAAAAATAAAATACTAAACATGAAACTAAACAAATAAAATAAAGAAAGAAATAGTCACAGTGCTAAAGAAAAGTCATAAAAGAAACCACGTGCTGCTGCATGCTCTCCAGTCCTAGCCGTCCCCCTTATTTTATCTGTTTTGCTCTCTATTTATATGCTTACTTAGAGCATTTACAGCAGTGTAGCTATAATGCTATAATGCTAAAATTTAGCTCCACAAACACAAAAACCTTGCTGCAGCAGTGGAGCTAAATCTAAAAAATTTAGCTCCATTGCTACAGTGCACATCTATAAATAGATGTGCACTGTTCATAACATCTAAAAGAAAAAAATATTATTATATTAAATTTCTCTCTCTTCTTTTATTAAAAAAATATTTTTTTCCTTTTTCTTTCTTTTCTCTCTCTCTCTCCGGTGTCACTTCTTTCTTCCTCTTTCTTCCTCTTCCAGTCCTCCATTTTAATCAAACCAGCCTCTCTGCTCAGTCCTCCGAAGCCCAGCGCCGACCATTCCTCACTGCACAGCGCCGATCGCCGATCGAAGTCCATCCCAGCGCCGACCACTCCTCGCTGCCCAGCGCCGATCGCCGATCGAAGCCCAGCCCAACGTCGACCACTCCTCAGCACCGATCGCTGATCGAAGCCCAGCCCAGCACCGACCACTCCTCGCTGCCCAGCGCCGATTGCCGATCGAAGCCCAACCCAGCGCCCACCTCTACCATCCACTCCTCGCTACCCAGCGATGGTACAAGTGGGCTTGTGTTTGTGTTTGTGGCAGTGGGCTTGTGCTTGTTGTGGTTTTTTTTTTTTTTTTTTTTTTTTTTTTTGTTGTGGACTGCCGGTAGTGGTGGTGGTGGTGGTGGTGGTGGTGGTGATGTTGGTGGTGGTTGTGCCTGTGGTTGATGGTAGAGGTGGTTGAGGTTGGTGGTGTAATATTTTTTTGGTAGTGAAATATATTATTTTATTGTGGTGGTTATAATATTTTATTGTGATGTTTATATTATTTTATTATGCTGAAAGCTAAAATAGATCCACTGCTGCAGTATATGTGTAGGTAAAATAGATAAAGTAACTTTTGGTGGAGCTAAATTGCTAAAAATTTAGCTCCACTGCTGTGGATGCTCTTACACCGCCTGATACCGTGCCTCATCCGAATACAAGTGGAACTAGAGCTTTTAATGCTTGGACCACACGCTGACTTGAGGAGTTTCACAAGGTATAAACCCGAATGGCCCAGAAATACCTCTACTATATATTCTAACGTGCAATTCCTTTAAGTAAGAAAGAGGCCCACTTAACAACTATGCATAAAGACCACAAGCCCACTTGTAGACTCCACAATTAAACTCCTATTTCTTCATCACATTAGCTTAGCATTAATCCAACTCTTTTCAGTTTTATTTTTCTTTCCTTCACTTGTCTCCAGGCTTGCAAATTACAATTCTCTACAATTTGCCTTCTTGAATCAGTTGGCCCACCTCGTAGACTTCTTTTCTATTGTGACACCTGTGCTTGATTGTAGTTTCTTTCCTAGCAAACTTCATCCATGTTGAATTGCATCTTGGGCTTCGTCTTGAATTCACGCCTGGGCTGGATGCTCTACTTCTTTGGGCTGAATCTTTACTTCATGGCAAGCTCTTTCTCTTGAGTTGGCTTTATAATTGGCCTAACCCACCTAGCATTCAACTTGTGACTTGTTCAGCTTCTCAATTGTGAATAGCCTTTATTTTCCATAAAACAAATATAATATATAATTAGTCACAAAATAATATAAAAAGAAGGCTAACTATGCAAATCTGATGGTACTTTATTGTATATATTTCATGCACATCATTGGGGTTTTTATAATAGCGTAGAGTTGACATCCGTTTCTTGGTAAAGAGAATCTTTCCTTGTAAGGAAAATCCTCATTAATACGCGTATCTTGAGAGATCTTTTTCTTGTAGGAATCCTATTGATTAGGGTTAACCGTGGAGCACAAGATATTTCCTTATATACACATTCGTGGAGGCCAAGCAAGGCCATGTTGGACCCGTCACAAGTTTCTTTCTCCCCATCAGTTTCCTTCTCCCCGTCAGTTTCCTATCTAGACGTCTTGATTGTCTTACAGATGTCGTCGGGTTGGAGGTGAAGTCGTCGGCTTTGAAAAGGACTCGTCGGCCTTACAATACCGTCGTTTTCTTCTCTAAATGCACAGTATGGCTGACGGGTTCTTTGAGACCGACGGCTTCACCTTACGTGAACAAGTTTAACACCTTTTTTGGAATTACCCTTATCATTTTTTTTTTTTCCTTTTTTTTTTTTTTTTTTTAAATTATGCTATTTGCGGCTGACCGGTCCTAGGCTTCACAACCACTGAGTTTAAAAATTGATACTCTTCTCTTCGTTCATTTGTAATTGGTTGCGACGATTCCAGATAGCCCAACCCATAAAAGCCAACAAATCTAGATCCTTACCATTGGAGATGGCAAACTTGAAAAATCTCTAAAAAGCTTCGGCACTGCATATTGTGTAGCCACTGCGACTGAGGGTCCGAACTCCATACAGCCTGCACGTCTGAGCCGAAATAAATGGTATTTGAGCCATGCATCTTCTATATATATTATAGTTGCTCTGTTTTAACTCGCACAGCATATGCCAGGCTAGAGCCTAATCATTTATGGATATGGGCAAATTTGGGCCAAGCAGTGTCCAATTTGTCTTGCAACAGGCCCATATTATTTTTTAACTGGGTTTGCAAACTTCTGCAAAAGGACGTATGATTCGATTGATCCATAGAATGACCTGTCATCATTAGTTTTGCAATGGGCCCCTATTTTTAGGTTGGCTTCAGGGCTTGCATAGCTCTTGTCCAAGGAGGTACATCGTGTAAGTCCGTGTACCTGGTTCCTACTCCAAAATTTTGATATTGTTTTGGGAAAAAGGTTCAACAAAACTGAAAAATTGGTTAGTTTTTTAGACATACCAAACGGTCAGGTTGGGTTGGATTGAATCAGGTTGTAGGTCAAATGTGTTGGGTTCTAAACAAGTTGAAAATGGGTCAGTTTAATCAGGTTGCAAGCGGATTCGGGCCGACCCGTATTTTCACTTTTAAAAAAATGCCAAATTTTTAGAGAGAATGAATCAAATCAATCAAGAAAACAAATTGTACATAATACCCTTTTCTTTTTCATTAAGTGGGCACCTACTATTATTAGACTATTTGTGTTACTATTATACATGTGAAGGGAAAAAAGAAAAAAACAAATAAACTATAAAACATAAAACTTTCCATATCCTTCCAATTCTAATAGTTTTGTATATGACTAAAATTCTTTACATTCATAATAACAAAATCTTCCATGTTAATAACTCACAGGCATAATGCTTATAATTACAAATTTACAACTTGAGAGAGAGATAGATTCTAAGGAGCACAAAAAGTATATATTTTAAGTTTACATACTTCAAATTCAAAGTTCACTATTGATGTGGACTTTTTTTTTTTTTTTTAATTACTTTAGTTTTGTTTTGTGCTAGTTAGACTTAGGGTTTGTAACTTAGTCCTAGTATTTAACTCTACTACTTAGTATTTAACTTAGTGTTAAACATTTAGTAGTGTAGACGTGTAGTTGTAAATGATTTTGCCTTTTGTATATTTTTCCTCTGCTACTTAGTATTTAAATTAGCATGTGTGGGTATAGATGAAAAATGAAAATTATTTCACTATTTAGCTTATTTTTGTTACTATTCATGGACCTCACTGCACTTTTTGGCATTATTCATAGCTCTATTGTACTATTTCAACTAACTTTTACTTTTATCTACAGTAATTTCAGCAATAATTTTTCAATTTCAGCAAAATAAACGGTATCCAAACACACCCTTAGTATTAGACATTTAGTAGTGTAAACGTGTAGTTGTAAATGTTTTTGTCTTTTGTACTTTTTTTCCTCTACTACTTAGTATTTAACTTAGCAGGGATGGACTTACGATTTTAAGCTAGTGGGGATTAAATTATAAATAAATAAATAAATAAACTCCAAATAGACATCTATATAGTATTAAAAAATTTTAAATACACAAATTCGTTATTTCTAATACATTAAGATGTAATAATTTACAAACAAAGACAAAAACAAAAACAAAATAATGTTTTTTTTTTAATACTAGGTTGGCTAGATTTTTTTTTTTTTTTTGAAATTAGAGCATTCATAGTAGTGGTGGTGCTAAAAATTTTAGCTTTTAGCACCTCAAAAAGTTACTTTATATATTTTACCACCTCACTTTACAATACACCCGATGTCAAATGTTCTTTTTTTTTATCACTTCACTTAAAATAATATACCAACTCATTAAAATAATAAAGGAAGAGAGAGAATTTGAGTTTTTTAATTGAAGGAAGAGATATAATAATCTTAATAAAATATTGTATTTTATTTCTAACAACTTGCTACAGTCAACTGGTATTTATTCCAATTTACTGTAGTTGCAAAAAATTTAGCTTTAACTTCTCCAATAACACATGATTTTTTTGGTTCTTTGGTGGTAAAATAGTTTTTTTGGCTAAAATACAATAACCATTGTGAATATTTTTATTGTTTTTGTTAAGCTTTTGGGTTGGATAGTTGCTATTTGGGTGAGGTTAACTAGGCTTATTGAGGAAAAGGAAGGTCCAACTAAAAAAATAAAATATATATAATAACTATAAAAAATAAAAAAAATAAAAAATTTTGGACCCAGGGAGGCCCAGGCCCCCACTGGGTCCGTCCCTGTAACTTAGTGTTAAACATTTAGTAGTATAGATGTATAGTTATAGATGCGTAGTTATAGATGCTTTTGCCTTCTCTATTTTTTTTTTTCCTTTTAATTAATTTAAAAAAATAAATAAATGGGGGTTTGACCACTACCACCGGTGGCTACTAAATGGCTAAATAGTGTCAATATAGTGCTTTGTGCCTTTATGTCTATGCACCTAGCACCTTGGCATGTAGTCTAAATATTTTTTAGAAAGAAAAAAAAGTTTAAAAATGGGTTGGTCACAGGTTAGTTGGGTCAGGTTGGCCCATAAAAAATGTGTGGGCCACGGGTTAGCCCATTTTTTATTCAGGCCAAAAAATTGGGGTTTGAGCTACGTCAAAACGAGCAGGTTCTGGTCGAGTCAGCAAATTTTAGCCTGTTTCTCCATATCTAGTTTTTTATTATTTTTTTTTTCTTTTAGGGAAAGGGGATTTGAACCATGGATCTTGGATGTATTAATTGAACGCACAAAGAAGTGCATGATTAATGAATATCTAACATTAACTGACTATGCAACCATGTCTAATAATATTCTAAGCATTCACATCGAGGATGTAAAAATCTATTAATTGGACATCCTCAAATACTACTTTATCTATTTTACCAGCCTACTTGACAATACACTCAATATCCCAATTTTTATTTTTAAATGCAACCTAATAAAATAATATAAACAACCCAATAAAATAAATATGAGAGAGAGAGAGAGAGAGAGAGAGAGAGAGAGAATGAATGAATGAGAGAGGAAAGAGGAGAGAGAAGTGAATAAAAAATTATACAACCTTGCTACAAGAGTTGGTATTTTTACCAACTCACTGTGGCATGAATGTAAAAAAATTTAAATATACAAACCCAAATAAAGTAGATTTTTTTATATTTTAAGAATGTAAAATAGCAATTTGGGGGTTTTACAACCCTCAATGCTAATGCTCCTAGGGTTCTTCTATTTGGAAAAACTAGAATTAATTATGTACCAATTAATTGAAAATTATACTCCTATGTAAGTCAAAGAAAATATTTTTATAACGTAAGTGAAATTGAAAGAATAAGACAGATAGTTAAAATGAAAGAACAAGATTTACTTGAACTTACGTACAAAAACCAGTGTAAAATCAAGTTTTTAATTGAAAAAAAAAATTATTAAAATAATTTAAAATAATTCATGAAAATATTTTTGAAATTTTGAAACTTTTGGTAATTAATTTTAAGCCATAATAGTATACCAAATATGGCAGCTCCATCACGACACGTTGACGCCACCAAGTCTTGGCAGTTTTGATGACCCTCCAAAAATATTTATAAACACCCCATCCTCACCACAAAATGGCAAAGTATTGACATGCTCTTCTAGGAAAGCCCCTCTCTCGCCCTCAAAACCCTACCTTTTTGTAGAAAGAATTAGTCAGTCAAGCACGGCCACACTGATCTAAGTTCCAAACTTCACAGAGTCATATGCCCTTGCTGTGAGGGTTGGGAACCAATACCCTGTGGCCCAATTTGTTCCCTTTTTTTTCTTCAAAAGAGGAAGAAACACATTTATATTTATATGAGTATCTATAAGCATGCATGCATGTTAACCTATAGGAACTAAGGTTCACTTAATTAAATTCCTTTGGATTTTGGATAGTTGTATTTATGCGCAGACTGGTCTAGCAGAATAAGCTCATCTGCAAGAGAGTTAGGCTCAACTCACCCAACAGTGTAAACAAACTTGAGGCCTAATCTAGCAACTGTCCTTTAATATCAGGACACATGTTTAGGGCATAAAAAAAAGCCCCTACTTGACATTGCTCATTTCTTATTTATTAGCCCTCTAATTATATAATAATTCTATAATTGTACTTACTATTTAGTTATGTAGTCGTCTTTTCTTTTACTTTTTTTACTTAATATAATATAAGCTTTTTTATATATTTCAACTCAAGATACGAAAAAGTATTTTGAGTATCCTATTTCAGTTATGTAGTAATTTTTATTTTATATATGTTTTTATTGATAAAATTTTTATTTATTTATTTATTATTTTAAATAAAAAGAGCCTCTTATCTTATATCTTATAAGAAAGGGAAACAAAACAAGAGGACTATAGAGCATGATGAAGAAAAGTTATATATGATGGCAAATTATGGGAGAACCTTTTTGGATTATGTTGGGATCCTAGATATGTGAGACTTAAAACTTAGAACACATTGCCCTTAGATTATGGCTTTGAGTCTATTATTATTATTATTAACTACTTGCTTGCTTTTGGTAAGTGGAACTCAACCACTTAACCAATCATGTGAGATAAGGTTTGAACTTAGGAATACTTGCTCTGATACCATAATACATTATCAATTGTCTTAAAAGTTTAAGTTATTAAAAAATGATAAATTTAATCACTTAATCATCATCCAAATTGATAGGCCAAGAATGTATTGACTCCTTTGGTAAATTAATCAATTAAGTAGATTCAATTACATGCAATAAGCGTGATAGCACAAAAAAAATTACCAATTAAACTAAATGCAGCGGAAATTAAATTTGACATGGGTGATTTGTTTACGAATGGGGAAAACTACCAAAGCAAAACCCCACCAAGTAAATTTAAGGTCACCACTCCCAAGCATAGTTATCAATATCGTACGATACGCGATACATATCGTACAATACGTATCATATCGTGTGTAAAAAGTTCCATATCGTACTGGCGTATCGTAAGTGATCATGAATCGTACGATACAGTGTGTGTATCATATGAATTATATCGTATCATAAAATCATACGTATCGTACGATACATAGACAAATGCTTTAAAATGAGACTTTTTTTGTTAAAATTTGTACTTTTATTTGAATCTAACAAGTTGTTAGACTTGTTTTAAACATAAAATCATTAGGGTACTTAATTTAACCTAATAAAGTAACATATTCATAAGTTTCTTTCCCTCTCTTTCTTTTACAAAATTGGACTACACAGTATACATTTACACTTCACTTTAATATTTTCAAATTTATTTTCTATACTATGGATCTGTTTGGATACAACTTATTTTGCTGAAAACTGAAAATACTGTAGCAAAATAATTTTTAAATGTGTAAATAGTGCCGAGGGACCCATTTTTAATATTTTTTCTAAATAAAGTGGTTGTAGGTCCATGAACAGTGCATGAACAGCGTGTGAACAGTGCATGAACAGTGCGTGAACAATAACTTTGTCTCCCGTACAGTGTAATCACATGCATGAACAGTATTGGTTACTGTTCATAAGTGCTAAAAAAATGAAATGAAAAAACGTAAAATGTGCAAACGTGCAAACGCAAACACGGATCCAAACCGCACCTATGAATAAGATATTAATTGAAAATATAATTATTTTTTATTTTTTTTCGTTATTGTTATAAGTTCAAGAAACTAGAATGCTAAGCAGAATTTTTTTTTTAATTATTAAAATAAAAAGAACAAGAAAACATAGTAAATGTTAATGACGATGAAGAAATAAATCTGCAAAATAATAAACGTGATGACAGCATTAACTTAAACGGGGTTGATTAGCCAATATGATGAATATGATAAAATAAATTAATTTTTGGGTCATTTGTAATATATTATAACTTTTGAATTTAAGCAATTTGAATATGTATGTTATAAACACATGTTAGTTTGATTTATTTAGTTAGCTTGTTAAATATTTTTACATAAGTGATGAATAAATTATTCATTAGCTGAATATATTCAAAATTTATAATGAATATACTCTTTATATATGTATATCTATAATTTCTTATAAATTTTATTAAGTGTTTGTGTATCTTATGATACATGATACAATACGATACACGATAATAAAAAAAAATCAAAAATCGATTCACAATACGATTCACGTTTTGACAACTATGCTCCCAAGAATCCACTATTATCAAAACAAACGGTTACAAGTAAAGGAATATCAGTTGCTTTTACCAACTTACAGTTGAACCCTTACCCTAATACCCAATTGGACTTGTAATGTAGTGACAATCTCTCATTTCAATGCACGGCTCCAAGTACGTGATTAACCAATCGATGCACATATCCCAATACGTGACTAACACACCAACTTGTGAAGGATGTTGACTATAAAGTTCTTCAGTTTATCCACACGATGAAGATCAAGAAACTTCTTGGTTATAAAATCCTACGGTATACACAAACATAGCAGCTTCTTCAAGAGAAAGATGAACTAAGGCAAATTGTCTTCAGTCACAATATGCATGAATAAAACCTTTTCATCAAGTTTCATCAATTGAGACGGCCCTTAAAATAATCCTTATATATGTCTAGGGTTGTGAGAAAAGAAAACCTAAGCACATAGCATGGATATGCGTGAAAAACAGATCTAAAAAACTGATTTTCGTAATTCTTAATAGATACAGCTGTCGAGCTTATCTGTCGATCTTCGAAAAATTAAACCTCGATAGTTACATCTGTTGAAATATCTATCGAGTTTTAATGAACAACATCTCTTCACTTGATTTTTGGACAGATTTGCATAGCTTCAATACTTAGACTTGAACTCTTATTCCTTGAAGTATTAAACACATCCTAAATCTACTCAATTACAAGTAAAGTGCGTTTTGTCAAATGATTAGCCAATTCTAAATGACATATGTTTATAACATGTTCCACATATGTCCTAATACAAATAACCAAAGAAAGCAAATTTAAATTGAGGCTATTGGATTCTAAATTAATTTTTGCCTTCATAATAACTCACATAATGATTTCCTTGTTGAGAATAGGTAAGCATCAGATATGGATCCGTAAGAATTTCTTTTCCTGAACTAGATGTAGTACTAACCAACACAGACTACTAAGCATGGAGATACATGAAACAAATACAATACACCTTAATTCTCTACACAATTAATACTCTCTCTCCGGGTAATAGAGGCCTTATTACAAGGCTAAGCTATCACTCTAATACATGCTAGCAGGATAAAGGAAATCATGACCACTACTGCATTTCTTGACACATCTTTCATTCCGAGTTGATTCGTTCAAGCTGGAAACGTTCTTGAACAGAAGATATGTAACTTGCAGCCTTCGTATCGACGCTTTCATCACCAGGCATACCATAGAGGTTATCATATGGACTTATTAAGTCACGGCTGTTATCCTGTACTATAAATGCTACCTTCTGTTTTGGCTGAGCAAACACATAGTAGTCCTGGTGGACCAGAAACTCTACTGAAGCAGTTGATGGAGAAGACTGGCTTGGCTTAACCTTGGTAGTATATTGAACAGTTGAGGAAGGCTTGGCTGCTCTATAGAATGGCATCAACTTTCCCTTAACGAACCCTCTGCGCTTACCGCGATTTGCCTCCATGTTAACCTGAAGTTTGATCACTAATTCTAATTTGAGTACGTATTTTAGTACAAGATCAGGGGTCTATATATACCAGTTGTAAGGGTACTTTTTTTGTGTTGCAATTTGTACTTTGTAGATAGATATGAAAAAATCTGAATGGGTTGTGGTCCCCCAGCTAAATACATATCTTGAAGCATATAATCTTCTTTAAGATTATTTCCAGGTTAGAAATAAATATACCAGTTTTTTTTTTTTCTAACCGATTAAAAACTTTTCCAAGATATGGAGAAATACCAAAAACATCATATAATCAACATATATATTGTGGCATTTTCTTTATTATATCACTTGTTTTCTACAATGACTGTTTACCCTGTACTGTTACACTTGAAGGAATCAGACTTTGGGGGAGATGAAGGTAATGCTTTCAGAGTAAGGTTGCACAGTAAACTCCTATCATGCAGAATAATCTGTTCCCTTTTCACCAGTTTTTCCTTATTTAATCATGATGACATGGTGATGTCAAATTGCAACTTACAATCTCGCAATAGATATATCTACTATGTGATTTTATGATTCAATTTATTGAATTGTATAAAGTAAAAAGTGAACGAGGATATATATTGTATAGATAAGAATGATGTCTTTTTCAACACATTGTGCGCTTACGGATCATTTCTTTTCAGGTTGCAGGAAATGCTGAGTAAGAGATATAGGCAAGATGATCCAATTTCCACAGATTTGCATTTGGTTATGCAAGTGTGCACTTAATTATAATAGCATGTAATTATGGTCCGTTTGGATTAAGAGAAAAAGAGGGGGAGTAGAGTAGATTTAGTCCAAAATTAACTTATTTTTAACTAACTCTACTTTACTCCCCTCCTCTCTCCCTCCTTCCCCCTTCTATCCAAACAGACCCTTAATTAATTGTACATAATGAACACTGTAATTCATTGAGTGACCTTCACATTATGGGTTCAGCCATTCAGGGCCATTTGAGCTTAGGAAAGCTTTAAAGTTGTTCCACTCATGTAAGCTCTGAGAATTTTGAATCTTGTCCTCTCATTTTTATTTGATATGTATATAACTAAATTGCCAATGAAGTTTTGTTCTGTTTTTATTATAATTTTTTTTCTTAAAATTCAATAGTTACAATAAAGGAGGGGATCCACATACATATATATATATATATATATATATACAAAATCTGTAAAATGAAATATAAAAAATATAAAATAAAAAGTGTATAAATCTGAGTCTACTTTCCTACGATGGAGCAAGCTACGTTTGAGAATTTCTATACTAGTCTTGCAACTTGGGTTGCTTTGCTTTACTCAGACACTACACCCTGGCAGCGATGAAGTCATTGCGCTTTTGAACGTTCAAGGATAAGATATTCTACTTGATTTTCAACAATGTCAAGTCACACATCGCACCACTGCTAGTGGGTATTTGTTGGGTTCTTTAATCTTCTCTGGAGTTTTGGACCATTTTACATGCAAACCTGACTTATATAATCTCCTTCTTTTTTTTTTTTTTTTTTTTTTTTTTTTTCTTCTTTTTTTTTTTTTTGAGAAGAATGACTTTTATAATCTAAAACTCTACATTTCATCAAGATTTCATGGCATGTTTGTGGACAACACTGTAGCACTTTGTGAGGTGTAACATATATTTTCTTTTAAAGAATAGTTATTCATAGATAATGATTATCTCTTTAATAAAAACATAAGCAAACTACCAAATAGTTAAACTATATGAATAATTATTACATTACAGTATTCATTATAGTTTACCAAACATACCCTTAATATTGTAATTTAAATGGGGTTTATAATACGATAAGTTGGTCTTTTAATTCACACTTTTAACAAATTATGTGGTTTCCAGTTAACTCAACTAGTAAAATTTCTAATGGTTGAATAAAAGATCTAGGGTTCAATTCCCGCTAATACCAAAAACCGATTGGTATCTTGGTATTATGATAAAGAATTATCATCAGAAACGGACGTCATAAACTAAAAACTCTCTTAAAAAAAAAAAAAAAAATTCATAAGAAACTTAATGATTGACACACTATCTTGTAGCTAGATTAGGATCTTCTAGAGCTTTTAAAATTTTATCCATGAATAAATTGATATATATATATATATATATATATACATATATTTTATATCATTGATAATTTACATGAATAGTATATAAAATATTTTCTAAAATATTGATAACTTATTTTTTTGAGGAAATAAATATTGATAACTTGATAAAATGAAATATTTAAAATGAATGAAATGATTTTAATAACCCTACCATAAAGTTATTTAAGAACTTTAGAAGATTTTAATCCCTATTTTGTTTTCAAGCAATATTTCCTTAGAATGGCATAATTTACTGGCGAAGTACAAAAGGTTATGTCCTTCCACCAGTCTTTGTTCTGCTTTTTGATGCTTGGTAAAAAGCCAGAATCTTTTAGTGGACCAAAAGTAATAATGCTTATAATTTGTATATAATCCTTTTGGAAGCTAAGTTTTAGCTTACCTAGCAAATATATTAATTACTTGATGATGACGCTCTTGTTCATCTGCTTAACTTGCGGGGCAGAGAGCATCTCCAGCAGTTTCAGCAAATTTTTGTACTGTTTGGAGAATGAACAGTGACATTTAGCTTTTACCTATCCACTTTTTCAAATACACTTCCACCAGATTCTCTATCACATTATCTATCTTATTTAAATATTATTTATTCATTCATTTTTTATTCATTCTTTATCATCATTTATTTTTCCTATATTTATTCCCAACAATTATATTTTTTAATGAAAAGTGTTATATTTACAACATTTTTTACAATACTTTCACAACAAAATTTATGTGGAAAGTTGTTACTAATTCTAATTTGAACTCACCACTGAAATTATTATTTTTTCTCGCCAATATTGACTAATAAAAATTTGTTACTTAAAATTTATAGTGAAAATATTGTGGTAAAATTTTCCAATTAGGATTTTTTATTCTTTATATTATTTTTTATTCTTTCATTTCATTCTCCTCCACACACGTGTCCTCTATCCCCCTTCTTTTATTTCTTTTTCTACTTTTCTCCTCCAAAACCTTCCAGCAACATCTCATTTGCTCCTCTGTTCCTCAAAAAAAAAAAAAAAATTTGCTCTTCTCATCGGAGAAAAGATAGAGACAGAGACAGAGAGAGAGGAGAAAGACTGGGAGAGATTGGCTTGGCCTCCACCGCATGCATCTCCACCTCCATTCCAACATCTCCACCGCTGCTCCAGCATCTCCACTGCCAGGCTGGGTCAGATCGGCTTGTTTTTTTTTTTTTTTTCATACTTGCTTGTTCTGACTCAAATTTATTTTAAGAATTGGATTTTATTTTGTGGTTTGTGTTTTGTGTTTGGATTAGTTCTTTTGCTCATGAACAGGTCTCTCTCTTTTCTCTTTTCTCTTTTATTTTTTCTGATTTCACTTGGTTTATGAGGAAAAAAAAAAAAGCAACGACAACGGAGAGAATGAGAGGGAAAAGAAAAAAAGAAGGAAGCAACGAAGAGAATGAGAGAAAAAAAGAAATCTGGATGAGAGAGAAAAAATTGATAAAATAAGGAGTTGGTATAATATTTTAATACAAGAAATTCAATTGCTAATGTACAGTAGCTCATCAGATCTGATGAGCTACTGTTCATTAGCAAAAAAAAATTCCAGATATAGCTAAGCTGCTGGAGCATGAACAGTAGAGATTTTGAGCAAATATTAGCTATATTTTGGCTATGCATTGATTGCTAGAGATGCTCTGATGTTCTTTGTCACAATCATTAAAAGAATTTCATTTAGTTGTCCCTGCTACATGTAATATAAAACCACCCTGTCCCCGATTCATCATAAGATTTTTTTTTTTTTTTTTTTTAATTGAGAATCATT
This sequence comes from Quercus robur, assembly GCF_932294415.1. Classification (NCBI taxonomy): domain Eukaryota; kingdom Viridiplantae; phylum Streptophyta; class Magnoliopsida; order Fagales; family Fagaceae; genus Quercus; species Quercus robur. The sequence continues at coordinate 66,512,542 of NC_065535.1, read as the reverse complement.
CAACATAGGATTTTAAACAAATACTTTATTTTATTTTTTATATTCTACTTTATACTCCATAAATTACAAATTTTCACGTATGATTTGACTTTCTTGACTTTCTTTTAAAATGTTTTTTCCGTCCTAAATTATTTGGCCTTTATTTTATTTTGGAATATCCCAAATTTTTTTTATTTTTAAGAGAGTTTCAATTTATGGCATCCACTTCTGATAATAGCTTTTTATCATCAGACCAAAACATCAATTGTTTCAAAGTGGATATCCCAAAATTAAGTCCACTTTGAAACGTCAAACCCCATTATTTTATGAGTCCAAAATTAAGTCCACTTCTGATAATAGTTTTTTATCATCAGACCAAAACACCAATTGTTTCAAAGTGGATATCCCAAAATTAAGTCCAATTTGAAACATCAAACCCCATTATTTTATGAGTCCAAATTTGGCAAGGATGGGGAGTAAAACCCATGTTTTACATCATCCAATGAGAAATTGTCATATCAATTTTTTCTTTAAAACTCAATACATCCTACCACATACCTAATAACACCATATCAACATTTTATTGAAAACCTGAAATATGTTGTTTATGGAGATTTTATTCTCTATAATCAAATGTATTTATGTTTTAATAATATGATTATGTAGCATATCCTTATTGGAGAGTGTAAACTAAAGGGTTTACACCAAGTCCTTATAAAATTTAATATCTTATTTTATTAACATTCTCATTATGCCCAAGAAGAATTTATCGGTAATTGTATTTGTAGGGACACGAATTGCGTTAAACCTCAGTTGAGTTGGGTTCGCACGTAAATGGGCCCATACAATATCATTTGTAGAGAGTGGGATCGAAAAGCTAAGTCATGTTTACCCGGCTGTGGTTTTCTTAAGATAATTATGCATGGTTCCAGTATATTTGCCTCGGAATCCCTTTTTTCTTTCTGTGGGACTAGAGGAGCCCCTCTTTTAGGTTACATATTTTTTCTTTTATACTCGCATGCGTTCAATTTCCTTCGTCCACGTGTAGGGTCGACCCTTTCAAGACTGATACGTGTCCCATCAGTCTCAGACTTAAGTCGTTGAGAGTTGTCGATAAAGTTCATGGATAAGGCTCTGTCAGGCGCAGAGATATGCATGGGGAAGGCGGCAAAGGAAGCCTCTCTTAGATATTTTAGATTTCCCCTGCGAGCACGCCCATTTACCTTTCTGCCCTTTTTCTTGGGTCAGCCGAGGACTTCACTGTCCTCGGCTACGTCTCCTGGCCAATTGGGCCACTCTATTCTTAAACTCTAGCCATGACCTTTTGGGCTTGGGCCTTTGGACCCTTCATCAGCAAACGGGCCTGGCCCGTCGATTATTGGACCCCACAATAGCCCCTCAAAACCCTGCTGTCCGGCCTCTGGGTTGGAGAGGGGGGTTTTGGTAACTCCGAGCCTTCATTACTGCTCATTTAATTCGGCCCTTGATCAATGTTGGCGACTCTTCACCTCCCCGAGGAACGCGCCGGTCTGCAAGATGTTTCCCTCGGTTTACGCGTGATGCGCTTATACCGTTTGGTTATCCGTAGCACGCCTTTAATTTCTTCCTTTTACGAGACTTCCCAAATCTTACGGTTACTGATAACGTGGGGGAACGAAACGGATGTGCATTTATTCGCAGATTTCCTTGGGGATCAGAACGTGTTACGTGCCCTTGTCTTGCTCCCTTATATAAAGGGAGAAAACCAGAGGTGATTCTTTCATATCTGAATCCCTTAGGCCCTTCTTATAGTTCACTTCTTCCGTCCGGTTACTCCTAATCCAATAATACATCCACCATAGTAGTCGGCCATGAATGAATCCTTCCTTTTCCAGAAACGCCATGCCCTAGTAAAACTTGAGATGGCTCGGTCGGGGCAAGGATGGCGAAGACTCAAGATGTGCCTCCCCCCTCTTTTAGTCAAAATCCGAAGCAGGGACTCGTCACACCCCACTTCCGGTGTGACTGAGTCGAAAACCTCCCTTGTCATCTCCATTCGCTCTTTCATGAGCATACCTAATATGGCTCCCCTTCTCCCTCTTTTGCTCCTTTTACTTTCTTTTCATTGCTTCCCTCTTCTTCTCCTCCTTCCTACTCATGTCCTCCATCTTCTTTTTCCCTTGCTTTCTTCAGCAACAAGAGCTTGTTGAAGTGCTTCCATGTGTTCCAATTCTTCTTCCTTGTCCTTCATTATTTTTGTATAAGGTTCTTCTCCTGATATGAGCAGTACTGAGGCATAGATTTCGGAGAGACTTTGAAGGCGAGTTCAGAAGACACTTGATGGTTTACTTATTCGTATTACGGATGTTGTCACTGTTTTAGCAGTTCATTTTTTGTATAGGCTTGTTTAAGCCCTTCCTTGTACGTTGTAACAATTTTCCATATTAATAAAAGTTGTTACTACTCTATTTCGTATGTCTTGTTTATATATTCTAACAAATGTGAAAGCGCTGCTCGGCATAACAGTATAGCATTTGAATCACTAATAACTAAGGCCAAAGTAATCGTTGATAAAAAGATGCCACGATAACTTTAACAAAATTATTCAACATAACAATCCGACCAGTGAGGAATGAGACTTACCTTAAAATTAGCCGTGATGGGTATTAAATGCCCGATAAGGTGTAAGATGTAGTTATCCGAGGACATGTTACCCACCGGATGAGTGGCCTCCTTAGGTTGACGATCATGAGGTTGTTCTGCTATCTCCATAATACACGAGCCTTAACCTTTTCCAGTATTTAAACCGAGAAATTTCTTCATTAGGGCAGTTGATTTCCCAAGAAGCCTGAGTCCGAGGACTTTGCAAAACCTGGGTTTTGTTCAGGACTTATGCGTTTTATCTTATGTACTTGATTTTTCCCTTTTAGCTTGAGTCCGAGGACCATGCAAGCCTTAGGTTCTGCCTTAAACTTAGATTTTTTCAGTACTTGGTTTCCCCATAGGTTTGGGTCCGAGGACCATACAAGGCCTAGGTTCTGTCCAAGATTCTTTGAGCTTAGTTTCTCCTCTTCCTCAGGTATTTCACGAGGTGCCGAGCAGCAAGTCGTCCTCGGAAACAGCTATTCCTCGGTGGGGGCCATTGTCCCTGGGCCTCCATGCAGAACAGGCCTGGACCGCGACTTTACTTGGCCCATAACTTTAAGGGTATTTACGTAGTTTATGGTTACGTGGTGCTTTCTGGCGTCCCAATGTTCGAGGTGCACCTTCCAGAGACTCCTTTAATCCCCTGGTTACAGGTGGCATTGGAGATTGAGCCTAAGCCATCTTGTCCGTAGCGTTCCTTGGGGCGCTGCGTGCATTAAATGCCACCACCTTATTTCTTTAAATAAACAGATAGGAGAGAAAATTATTTCACCCTCTCATCAACTCTTTAGTTTTCTCCCAAATCACAGCTCCTATAGTCAGTGTCGTCCTCCCTTAGCATAACCTGTTTGAGGCGAGAGTTGGGAAGAAAGAAATCCCTCTGCCACAGAAGCGCCGCACCCTTATGAGACTAAAAATGGTGAGGTATGGGCACAGGAAGCATAAGTTCAAGAGAGCGCTCCATCTCGATCGAAGGGAAAGGAGGTCTCTCCCTCTTTTAGTCAAAATCCGAAGCAGGTTCTGTTCATGCCAGAATCTTGGTATGTCAGAAGAAAGATTTTCCGCCATCAGCGCCTCTGCTTTGCGGCAGGCATATATTTAGAGAAAGCCCCACGATCTCCAACTCCCTGCACCTTTCCTTCAACGGTGTCAGGTTCAAGTTGGGTCTCTTTCGCTGTTTGAGTTGTGGGCAAGTGAGAGCATTGAAGAAGAGCAAGATCTTGGAGCTGTAGCCAACCTCTCCTCTGATCTACTTCCTCGGCTTTTACTTATTCTCTTGTATCTTCCTTTCTTTTGGTTATGTAGTGAGCTTTGACATAGACCGGTTCTAGCTTTTCATTGTACATTGTACTATCTCTATGCTTTAGTAAGAAATGACGATTTCTTTACTTATTTTGAATGCTGTTCCTTTGATAAAACTACTTTGTGAGTTGGTGTGCTCCATGTGTGTGTTTCTCCTCGGCAGTATTTAGAGCAAGAACTCTTGAAACACGATCCAACTAATTCTAATCTATGGACACTATCAGACATAATAATAACTCATAGTAAGTTAAACTTAGGAAACTAACCGAGATGACGGTTGAACGTTCTGTAATAAGCGTGGGAGTATTGTCTGAGGGCGACGAACTTTGAATAATTCATCCAAGGGCACGACCGAGCATTGCATGACTTCAGTTATGCTTTTGGAAACACGTTAATCCATTCCATACTAGTCCCTTTAGTGTTGAGGATTCAAAGGCAAACTAGAGAGTCACAACTTTTCATTTGAAGCAGTCGGTTTCCCCAGAGGCTTGGGTCCGAGGACCATACAAGGCCTTGGTTCTGTCCAAAACTTGTATTCTCCTTTTAAGTAGTTGGTTTCCCCAGAGGCTTGGGTCCGAGGACCATACAAGGCCTTGGTTCTGTCCAAAACTTGTACTCTCCTTTTAAATAGTTGGTTTCCCCAGAGGCTTGGGTCCGAGGACCATACAAGGCCTTGGTTCTGTCCAAAACTTGTATTCTCCTTTTAAGTAGTTGGTTTCCCCAGAGGCTTGGGTCCGAGGACCATACAAGGCCTTGGTTCTGTCCAAAACTTGTACTCTCCTTTTAAGTAGTTGGTTTCCCCAGAGGCTTGGGTCCGAGGACCATACAAGGCCTTGGTTCTGTCCAAAACTTGTATTCTCCTTTTAAGTAGTTTGTTTCCCCAGAGGCTTGGGTCCGAGGACCATACAAGGCCTTGGTTCTGTCCAAAACTTGTATTCTCCTTTTAAGTAGTTGGTTTCCCCAGAGGCTTGGGTCCGAGGACCATACAAGGCCTTGGTTCTGTCCAAAACTTGTACTCTCCTTTTAAGTAGTTAGTTTCCCCAGAGGCTTGGGTCCGAGGACCATACAAGGCCTTGGTTCTGTCCAAAACTTGTATTCTCCTTTTAAGTAGTTGGTTTCCCCAGAGGCTTGGGTCCGAGGACCATACAAGGCCTTGGTTCTGTCCAAAACTTGTATTCTCCTTTATTTGCTTATCTTCCGCAGGTTTAGCTCCTCGAGTAAGGTGGAGGAAGCTGGCCTGATGTTTGAAGCCCCTAGGTTTGCCCATGTCGATGAGACCGTGGAACGTAGCCCCTAGTGGGAGCCTATGTTAGAATAGCAACAATGTGTCGCCGGTGATACAGGCATCCTCGTAGTCCCTTATTCGACAGAAGTTCAACTTCGCCACCGCTCGAGCTAACACGCAAGCTTCCCACAGACGGCGCCAATTGTAGGGACACGAATTGCGTTAAACCTCAGTTGAGTTGGGTTCGCACGTAAATGGGCCCATACAATATCATTTGTAGAGAGTGGGATCGAAAAGCTAAGTCATGTTTACCCGGCTGTGGTTTTCTTAAGATAATTATGCATGGTTCCAGTATATTTGCCTCGGAAGCCCTTTTTTCTTTCTGTGGGACTGGAGGAGCCCCTCTTTTAGGTTACATATTTTTTCTTTTATACTCGCATGCGTTCAATTTCCTTCGTCCACGTGTAGGGTCGACCCTTTCAAGACTGATACGTGTCCCATCAGTCTCAGACTTAAGTCGTTGAGAGTTGTCGATAAAGTTCATGGATAAGGCTCTGTCAGGCGCAGAGATATGCATGGGGAAGGCGGCAAAGGAAGCCTCTCTTAGATATTTTAGATTTCCCCTGCGAGCACGCCCATTTACCTTTCTGCCCTTTTTCTTGGGTCAGCCGAGGACTGCACTGTCCTCGGCTACGTCTCCTGGCCAATTGGGCCACTCTATTCTTAAACTCTAGCCATGACCTTTTGGGCTTGGGCCTTTGGACCCTTCATCAGCAAACGGGCCTGGCCCGTCGATTATTGGACCCCACAGTATTAAAATTTGATTCAAAGATTTTTTTTATTTATTTTTTTTTTTTAGAATCAAAATTTATTTGAAATTGAAGGTAAAGATTGAATTTGGATGAGGACTAGCTGTTATAGAATTTAAATTTGAAGATAAGTTTTTAATCTACAACCAATAGAGTTTGTAATTGTAATAGTACACAAATAGAGTTTGTAATCTACAATAACTTTGAAAATTGAACATTGTAAAACTTTTTTATTGTTTTATATGTACAGTTGTTTAAATTTTTTATATATTTGTTTAAGGGTAATTTAGGAAACTTTTAACTTAAAATTTATAATAAATAAATAAGATAAGACAATTAATGATATCATCCTAAATAGTTGGGTTTTCTAAGCACACCAGACATTTTGGGACTGAGAGACCAAAGTTTAAAATGAAAAAAATAAATAATTTGTGGAGCATAAGTGGAACACAAAAATTTAATCAGAGGATTTGTATTTGGATTTTACTAATACAAATCTTGTCCTTTTTTTTATAACTTTATACTCCACCAATCTTAACTTACCATGTAGTATTTCACTATTCTTTCTTTCTCACAAAAAAAAAAAAAAAAATCACTTTTCTTATAAAATAACTATAGTTTAAAATGATAAATAAATAAATAAAAACTAGACCAATGACATATCATAATTAATAAAAAAGAATACGGGAAAAACCTGGAAAAGGGATCTAAATTCCAAATTTACACATCCAGAATTCCATGTTTTGTCATTCACATAAATGAACATATTGGAATACAGTTGTATGATACCTCCCCCTCCCTTTCTGAATTCTCCACTAAAATATACCAAAGGGCTTTGCTTGAAACTCAAATATAGGGTGTCTAGTGAACCTACCAAAACCAACCTGATCCAACCCAATCTACTAGGTTGGGTCGGTTTTTAAAGGTTGTTGGGTTGGGTCATGATTTTTTTTTTTTTTTGTAACAGTTAGTCGGGTTTACAAATCCGCATAACCCGACTCGGCCCACCTATATTTAATATAATTTTAAATTCTAAAAAATATATTATATAATTTTGTTATTTACTTTTTTGCCCCTCTTCTTAAATAAAACCCACACCCTAAGTTCTTCTCATGGTTATTTGGTTATACATTTGCTCTTATTTGTGGTAGCGTTGTTCTAATGCTCAATTTATTAATAATAATAATAATAATAATAATAGTAAAAAACAAACTATCCAACTCGTGGGTCCTACCCTACCCATACACACCCCTACTCAGAGACATCATTTTAATGATTAGAAACGATTATCATTTATTGTCTTAAATGGCTCATAGTAGAGGTATGCAAAAACAACAGTCGTTATTCTTGAGAGTGTTCGAGTCACTAGTTGTTAGATTTTTTTTTTTTTTTAATTTATTTATTATGAATCGTCATTGATGTATTTCAAATGAAAAATAGTCAACGGTTACCGATATTTTCAAATGGTTTGTAGTACCTATATAATTGTATAAAGTACTTATAAAAAAACAAAAACAAAATTCTTTAAGTCAAGACATTGCAAACTAATGGATCCAAGGGCAAAGAGGGGGGGGGGGGGGGGGGGGGGGCCGGGGCCAGGGGGGGGCGGGTGCCCCCTAAACTTTCAAATTTTTTACTAATAATATTGTAATAACTTGAAATACCTTATTTTCCCCCCCGACGCAAAAGAAGAAAAAAAATCTCAATTTAGTGAATTCACAGTACCTTTCCTAGTAGTAGTAGTATACTTCTACTCCTACTACAATTCTATATATAAAACCAATGGGTCCCACACTTAGTTATGATTAAAAAAAAATCTCCGCATTGATTCATTGAATAGCAGTTTGAACACAAAAACTTGATGGACTAGACAAAAATGTACTACAAGTCTACAACTATAATATAAAACCATGGGTTCCACTTGGTAATGATTAACAAAAAATAAAAAATAACAACTTTGCTACACCTACACGGAATAGAAATTAGTACTACTAGCATAGACCTCTGAAGAAAAAAAAGGTATATATAATGCAAACGAAGTACACCTCCCATAAAAAAGAAAAAAATTTCTTTTCATACCAGTCTCTTTCTTTGGACCTCAAAGTCTTTGTGGAGTTTTTAAAAGCATTCAAGTTGAGCTTTTAAGTCACACGTTCAAATATTCACATGTATGTATACTCTTAATACTTTTGCTTTGATTTATTTATTTATTTATTTTTTTGAAGAATCAAATTATATGTTTAAACTGTTTATATTTAGATTGATCTCTTGATTTGACTATTCTTAACCATAAATTTATAATTCAAATTATATGTTTAAACTATTTGTATTTATAATGATCTCTTAATTTGACTATTCTTAATCATAAATTGTAATTGTTTTTCTTTATTTTAATGATATGACATATATATTTGTAGTTAATTGACATATAGTTGTTTACTTATTTTGTTATTAATATTGATTAATTTTTTTAGATTAATTTTTTACTTTCAATCTTGTCTTTTAATCTTCCCCCCCCCCCCCAAAAAACCTAAATTCCTAGCTCCGCCAGTGGATCGGATTTAGTTTTGGAATCATTTCAACAGGGATTAGGTCTAAAATTTATTGGATTAAAATAGGTTGCTATTCCTATAATTTATACTCAAACTTGACACGTTGAGGCAACCCAGAATGACTAACATTATTTTCACATTAAAAATAAAAATAAAAAACTTTAATATACTTTCTAACCTCTTTTTTTCATATTTGAAGCAATACAAATAAAAGAACATAAAAAATAAAAATAAAAAGATAAGAGTTGAATAACACATAAATCCTTAATTCTATATATCGATAATTAATTCTAATATTCTACTAGTCTAATAATTAATTACAAAAAAAATAATAATAATAAACTTGCATACATGCTACACATAAAACATGGAATAAATTTAAAATAACCTATAAAGTAAGTGTGCTTTTGGATTTGCTTTTCTCTAAAAGTATATTTATTTATTTGCTCAAAATTGGCAAATTTATAATTGTTTTTAGGCTTTTAAAAAGTTGTGCATCAGTAAATAAGTTAAAATTTTAAATTAAAAAAAAAAACTAATAAAAAATCACACAGTATATAAAACTTTAAGAATAAAATATAACATGTTAGCTATAGAAAAAATAATAATAATTAGCAAGAAAATCTATAATAAACTTATGATAATACTACTCAATGTTAGTAGTAAATACAACACTATATATATATATATATTTGAAAATTGCTTTTTAATATGACAAGTAATATTATTAGTATTTTCATCTACAGTATAAAAAAGTAATATAACTTTAGTATACAAATTAACATACATTAAAAATGAGTCAACCAAAACATGAACTTTTATAATAAAGGCTTAAGAGCAGGTCGGGTCAAGTACATATTCAACCCAGTCAGGTTTGGGTCAAAAACTTATTAGACTAAAACAAGTTGGTATTCCTATAACTTATGACTTATTTTTTTGTTCTAAGTTTGGGTGAATTATTGGGTTCAGGTCCAATTATACCATGTCTCCACAATGGCCATTTTAATCCACTTCTAATTAAGCACATGACAAGTTGTGACAAGTTGTTTCTCTTCACTAGTGAAAGGTGGCTCCTCTCCATCTTCTCCTAGGCTGTAGAATAGTCGTCCCTTCTTCGAAGGTGATTTTGTACTTTGAGGTAACAAGTTTACTTTCAAAGTTTTGTGGTTTTCCTTTTCTTTTGAGGTAGGGGAAACACTTTCTAGTTCCTTATAAGTTTTTGATTCTATTTGATGGAGGATTTGGCAAAATCTTGGAGCTGCCTTACCCTTTCGGATGTTGAAGATTCACAACTTAGCATTACAGAAGAGGACGCGGTGACTGATTTTATTCTCGCTGCAAAGTTTCTCACCAAGCAAGCTTTAAATATTGAGGCCATTGCAAAAAAATTCACACCCCTATGGAGAATGAAAAATGGCTTTAAGGTGACGAAGGAGAGTGATCATGTGGTCCTTTTCACCTTTGATAGCCAAGCAGACCTAGATCGAGTCCTTAATACCGAACCATGGAGCTTTGACAAGCATCTTATGCTTTTACAGTGGTATGATAAGGAGGTTGATGTACTCGATATAGAATTTAACACTGTTACTTTCTGGATTCAGGTACATGATATACTAGTCCATTTCCGAACAAAGGTAGTTGCTGAAAAAATCTATGGCACAATCGGTCTGGTGGACAAAAACACGGATGAAGGAGAGACATTGAGAGATGGTTTTATCCGGGTGCGGGTTAAGGTTGATGTTTCCTAGCCTTTGTGTAGAGGCAGAGTGATCTCTTTAGAAAATGGTAAGGAGTTATGGGTATCTTTCAAATATGAACGACTGTCGAACCTATGCTACTAGTGTGGTAGCCTTACACATGATGACAGGGATTGCGAGTTGTGGATAGAGAACGAAGGTATGCTGCCTACCGAGGCTCAACAATACGATGCCTGGATTAGAGCACCACCCTTTGTGTAGTTAAGACGAAACTCAGTCTCTATTCTGGGCTTCTATAAAACAAAACCTGTTGGTCAAAAGACAACCTCAACCACCAAACCGTCCGAGAAGTCACCGGTGGTGATTCGAAGAGGGGGACCGGCTCCAGAGATCATTAGACCAGATAAGAAAGTGTGATACCAAATCAGGATGGCAATAACTTCCCTGATTTTCAGGAGCCAAATTCGATGGAATCAAGCCCACCCATATGGATCAAGATATTTTTTGTGAAGTCAAGACTAAAAATCCGGCCCAAAATTTGGGGAGTCTATCAACTGACCTGTTTGAAGAGAAAATTGAGGAGATTAACCGAGATTTGGGGAGATTTAATGTTGTCATGGAATTATACTCAGAGCCAAACTCCTCTATGGGTAAGGAAAACAATTTGGAGTCAATGACTATCAATGAAATTTTTTTGAAGTCCACTCAATCACGTGCAACACCATCATGTCAATCTCGTGTGTCACTTTCTACTATATCTGAAAATACAAACATCAACATAGGGAATACAGTTACTTGGAAACGTTTGGCTAGGTCCATCCCTGGAATAGATGTTATTATGGCAGAGGCAGTGGGGTCAAAAAGGAGTGTTCAACATACTGGGGGTCAATCTAAGTTACAGAAGAAAAAGAAAACTGTTTCTCAGGATGGCAAAGGTAACAATCTGATATTGGCAAAGGCTGGTTCCCAGCCCTGCCGGGAGCAAAGAGTCTTTTATGTTAGAGCTGTTGGGGGCTTGGGAACCAACGTACAGAAAATCAGCTTGCAGAGTTAGTGTGGGCAAAAGTTCCCTTCGTTGTGTTTTTAGTCGAGACATGGATAGACAAAGCTAGGCTAATTTTAATTCAAGACCGTTTGAAGTTTAAACACAGGTTTATGGCACCTAGGAGAAATAATTCAGGGGGTTTGGTGATGTATTGGAAGGAAGAGTTCTACTTAACAATTGTGACCTTTTCCAAAAAAACCATATTGATGCCATAATTTATAAAAACAAGGAAGGCGAGTGGAGATTTACAGGCTTCTATGGAGAACCAAACACCTAACTCAGACATGAAGCTTGGGCATGGTTAAGAAATTTGAAAACTCGAAGTCAAGCACCATGGTTATGTGCGGGTGATTTTAATGAAATCATGAAGCAATCGAAAAAATTGGGTGGAAGAGTTTGACCTCATGTACAGATGCAAGTTTTTAGGGACATCTTGGATGAATGCGGATTTATGGATCTTGGTTTTGTGGGACCACAGTTTACTTGGCATAAGCACTTTGACAACTTCACAATATGGGAACGATGGATAGGACGGTGGCAACTAATGAGTGGTTCTCTTTGTTTCTGGATACACAAGTTCACCATATAGATGTTACTACTTCGAATCATAAACCACTGTTGATTACTCCGGATGGGATGGAATGCAAGCAACAAAGGCCATTTTGATTTGAGCAAATGTGGATGAGCGAACCAGGATGTGGGGAAACAATAGAAGCTGTTTGGCAGAAGACTTGTACAGACCCGGTGGGAGACAAAGTGATAAAAAAGATAGACACTTGTGGGAGAAAATTGGCCAAATGGAGCAAAACTTGTTTCCAAAATGTTAAAAAGAAGTAGCTTGCCCAGGCCGAGAGACTAGCACACAATGGGGGATCGATGTATTTGTTGAAAAAATTGGAAAAGGAGATCAATAAACTCCTTGACCGAGAGGCACAGATGTGGGGGTAGCGGGCAAAGGTTCAATGGTTGAAAGATGGGGATAGGAATACGAAGTTCTTTCATAGCAAAGCTTCGCAAAGAAGAAGAAAAAATTATATAAAGGGGCTATATAACAACAATGGGCAATGGTGCACAAACCCAAGCCCTATGGTGGACACTATTTTGGAATTTTATCAAGCTCTCTTCACCTCCCAAAATTCGGACAGCTTTGATGATATTTTGGCACAAGTCCCTCAGGTCGTGACAACAGAGATGAACCATGATTTGATTACTAATTTTAAGGCCGAAGAAGTAGAAATAGCTCTAAAACATATGGCACCCCTAAAATCACCCAGACCGGATGGTATGCTACCTATTTTTTATCAACACTACTGGTCCTTGGTAGGTAGTGATGTTGTTGATGCAATTTTATTGTTTTTAAATTACGGTAACCTCCCTCAATCATTGTGTCATTCATTTATAACTTTGATCCCTAAGGTTAAAAATATAGAATATATTTCACAATATCGCCCTATTAGTTTCAGCAATGTTTTGTATAGAATTTTTTCAAAAGTGTTGGCTAACAGATTGAAAAAAATTCTACCCCATTTAGTTTCGAAGCAACAAAGTGCTTTTGTGAAAGATTGGTTGATCTTTGATAATATTATGGTGGCCTTTGAAACCCTCCACTACATGAGAAACCACAGTTCCAGTGAGACGGGGTATGTGGCACTTAAACTAGACATGAGCAAGACATATGACAGGGTGGAGTGACAGTATATGGAGAAACTGATGAAGAAAATGGGTTTCAGTGACACATGGACAAATCTGATGATGCAATGTATCTCCAAAGCAACTTATTCGATATTGATCAATGGGGAGCCACATGGTCACATCAAATCCATTAGGGGGCTGCGCCAAAGGGATCCACTATCTCCATATTTATTCTTGCTATGCACAGAGGGGTTCCATGGATTATTAAGAAAGGCAGAGGAGAATGGAGATATAAGGTGTGTCTCTATTTGTCGAAGTGCACCCAAACTAACACATCTTCTTTTTGCAAATGACAGCCTTATTTTTTGCAGGGCAAAAATAAACGAGTGTGAAAAGCTCTTGGAGATTCTAGCCACTTATGAATGAGTATCTGGACAACAAATAAATAGAGATAAAACAACTCTATTTTTTAGCAAATCTACCTCCCAACAGATGCAAACTCCAATAAAAGAGGCTCTTGGTGTACCCATGGTCCAACAATATGAAAAGTACTTGGGATTACCAAGCTTCATAGGCCGTAAAAAGAAGGACAGCTTTGACAACATCAAGCAAAGAGTGTGGAAGAAGCTTCAAGGATGGGAAGGCAAACTCCTATCACAAGCCGAAAGAGAAATTTTGATTAAAGCGGTTGCTCAAGCACTCCCTACGTACACAATGTCATGCTTTAAACTCCCGGCTACTTTTTGCCATGATATTGAAGCTCTTATTTGAAGATTTTTTGTTGGGGGCAGCGAGGAGATAGTCGAAAGGTCCATTGGGTTAAGTGGGAAGAGTTATGTAAACCAAAGGTGCAAGGTGGTATGGGATTCAAGGACCTATCACGGTTCAATGATGCGTTGCTTGCCAAACAAACTTGGCGCCTCCTACATGATAAATCTACGCTTTTTTACTGGATTTTTAAAGTGAAATTTTTCCCACAATGTTCGATCATGGAAGCCACATGTCCAAGTTTGGCATCCTATGCATGGAAAAGCGTCATTAAAGGAAGGGATGTTATTAAGCGTGGATCAATATGGAGAATTGGCGATGGGAAGTCTGTTAAATTTGGGGAGATTGGTGGATGCCTCAAAAGCACTCACCAACAATTTTATCACCAAGGGTGGCAGGTCTGGTGGAAGCCAAGGTTCACAGTTTCATTGATGAAGAATGCAGGTGTTGGAAGATAGCATTGATAGATGACACACTATTGAGTTTCGAGGCAATGGTGGTGAAGAACATGCCTCTCTGCCATACGGAACAACCCAATGAACTAATCTGGCCTCACAATGCCACTGGTGCATATACTGTCAAGACTGGATACCGCTTTCTACAAATGGAGAACCAAAATCAGCAACTTGGATAGTCCGACACTCATTTGCTCAAACTACTGTGGCAAGGTATATGGAATCTTAAGGTACCAAGCAAAGTTAAAAATCTGATATGGCAACCTGCAAAAAACTCCCTTCCCACAAAGCAAAACTTATTGAGACAAAAAATCATCACTACCGATTACTGTGATCAATACCAATCATAGCATGAAGATATTCTCCATGCTCTCTATCCTTGTTCGAAACTGAAGGAACTGTGGCTCACGGTACCAACATGGAATCAGTACAACCTACGGCAAATGACAACTTTTGTCGACCTTATAGGTTGTATTTTAGAGGAAAACAGGGACCCAGAGCTGTTTGCTATGGTGGTGTGAGCTCTGTGGAAGAGAAAAAACGAGTTAAGGTTGGGCAAGAGCTGTGACACTCTCGCACAACTCATACAACGAGCCCGCAGCAAACTGCGAGACTTTTCGCTACATAATACCTCCACAGTATTACCTATGGGGAGACCTCCAACTTAGTGGTAGCCACCAGAGCACCTGTAATACAAAATTTATTTCGATGGGGCACTCTTCAAGGCAGAGAATTATGCTGGAATTGGGGCGATAATCCCCAACAACGAGGAGCAGGTTATGGTGTCTCTATCGCAGCAAATCCCCCTACCCACTACAGCCATAGAAGTGGAGGCTTTGGCAGCAAGACATGCAATAGAGTTGGCACTTGAAACAAGTCTCAATAAGGGAGTTTTAGAGGGTGACTCACTGGTTCTTATAAATGCTCTAAACACAAACTCTCATAGTCTTTCACAATTTGGTCATATTGTAAATGATATACGATATTTAGCCTCTCATTTCTCCTTCCTATCGTATTCTCATGTGCAGAGGCACTATAATCTGTAGATCACTCAATTGCGAGACAAGCAAATTCCTTCTCTTCTTTACAAGTCTGGATGGTAGATGTACCAACAGAGATTGCAGATGTACTTTAGCTTGATTTTCACAGCCATAGTTAATAAAGCTTTTGGTATTGATTCTCAAAAAAATAAAAATTAAAAAAATAAAAATAATAAAAACCACTTCTAATTAATGATGAACAATTTTCCTGTAAGCGATAAACTCCTAAATAATAATTGTTTGCACTTTTTTTTAATGAATAATTAATCATTGTTTTCTATATTACCTACTAATTAATATATGGATAGCTACACCACCTTTGTTAAGATTTATAGAAAAATGACACACTCTCCCATGCAACCTTTTGAATAGAGATGACACTCCCCTTGAGGTTTGTATAAATGCAACAAGTTAAGTCATGTTCTCTTGTTTTCACTAACGAAATATAACAACTTAAAATAATAAATAATAATAATAATAATAAACCCATTACCTAAACAATGAGCGAAATGACAATCTTCTCCCTTGAGACTTATGGATGAATAGCACTCTCCTTTTGAGGTATTTATAAATTAATAAGAATCTATTTTAAGTAAATGAAAACCTAAATGTTGCATTTATTCAAACTTTAAGGGAGGAGCGTTATTTAGGAAACATTTGGAAGAAGTGTCACTTCAATAAAACTTAAGGGAGGTTGTGTTGGGTCCATGTGTACCAAGTGCAACTCATAATTTAATTAAGTCAATGGCTTATTAAACCATGCCGCTAGCAAAACATCCTATTGTTTTTAGAAATGATGATATTCTAGGAGAACTTGGTAAAAGAGGCAGCTAGAGTTATTATAAATATAAAGATATAATTGTGTGTGATGAATACCAGAGAAAGAGAGAGAGAGAGAGAGAGAGAGAAATGTGCAAAGATTAAAAAAAATGTACAATGAGTGTATAGAGAGCAAAAAAAAAGGCAAGAAGATTTTTTTAAAGTTGAGCCATAAGAAGGGAAGAATAATTTGGGGTTTCTCTAAGGAGAGGCTTTTGGGTACTGCAACAATAGAGAATTTTATTTATAGTTAATGAAGATCTCACTAGAGAGAGATCAAGAGCTATCTCACTCTTTCAAGCCTATTTATAGTGAATAAAGATCTCACTAGAACAAAGATTATGACCACTAGAGTTAGGTCAAGCTAACTAGCTCAAGTGAGACAACTGTAAAACCAGTTTTATGTAGAGATAGAGAGGAAAAATGAGTCATTTGAGTTCCCAACAATTAATAATATGCAAAGTAACTTTTTGAGCGCCAGTGAGTCATGTGAGTTTCCAACAATTAATAATAAGCAAAGCAACTTTTTGAGCGCCAATGTGTGTCTATATATATATATATATATATATATATAGGAAAGAGATGGGAGATTTGATGCTTTTTAAGCACATATAAATTTTGCATACTATTAGAGTATCAACATCAGTTGTGCTAAAACAATGTCATTTTGACACACAAAAAAGTTACTTTATCAATTTTAATATACTGTTTTACAATTCACCTGTATCAGATATTTTATTTTTCCATACAATACATTAAATAATATATACAACAAATTAAAATAACCTAAAACCCACCCACCACCACCATAACCAAACCACCGGCCACCACCGTTGTAACCACAACCACCGCAACATACCAAATTTAGCCCACCACAACCCATCAAAATCAATCCACAACCACACAAAAAATAAATAAACAGCAAACAACCACAAAATCTATCACCTAAACCACTGTCATAACAGCTTACCGAGGGTGGGAGAGATCCAGCCAACATTGGAGGTTTGAAGGTGGAGGTCCAAAATTGTTAAAGAAGGTGGGGATCCAAAATTGGAGATCTGAAGGTGGGTGAGGGAGGAGGCCCAAAGGTGGGAGGTTGACGGTGTGGGTTTGGTGGATAGAGCGGCAAGCTCAGCAGTGTAGCATGGTGGACAACTTGGTGAGATTGATGACTTGCCTGAGAGAGAGAGAGAGAGAGAGAGAGAGAGAGAGAGAGAGAGAGAGAGAGAGAGAGAGAGAGAGAGAGAGAGAGAGAGAGAGAGAGAGAGAGAGAGAGAAGAAGAAGAAGAAGAAGAAGAAGAGGAGAGAAGCAGCAAACACAAGGAGAGAGAAAGAAAAGTTTAATAAAATAAGATTAAAAAATTTTAGCAAGGCTTTCCGTACCTAGAGCTGTAAACAAGCCAAGTTTTGTCGAGTAGTGTGTGTTTGAGCTTGGCTCGTCAATAAAAATCAAATGCTCAAGCTTGGCTTGAGCTTGAGCTTGAGACAAGCTTAAAAACAATGCTTCAACTTGAGCTCGTGAGAGTGCAAAAAAACTTGAGCTCGGCTTGGTTTGGCTTGATTAATTAGTTAAGACAAGCTCAAACTCGAGCTTAAGTCAAGCTTTTTAGCTTGGGATCCAAAAAAATTGTATCATCAAATGCTTATATCACCAAAAATCAAGTAAATAAAAAAAATATATATTTATATATAATAATATACTCATTTTATCATGCTTTTAACACTCATGATTAGAATTTTTTTAAATTACAACTTTACATAATTAAATCTATCCATCATCATTCATTGTCTATAGTTTGAGTAATTGTTCAAAATACAATTTTTACATCCACATTTGTCATTCGTGCAACTATAATCTTCACAAATCTAAATAAATTAACATTCCAAAACATATATGAATAAACAAGCTATAAATTAATATTCCAAAACATATGCGTAATGTCATAATAATGAGTTTATTTAGTAAACATATATCAAGCTATAAACAAGCCTAAGCTCAGCATGTTTTGTATCAAGTCCTATTGTTCACGAGCTTGTTCATGAATAGTTTTTTTTGCTTGAGCTCAGCTTGTTTATCAAACAAACCTAAAACTAAGGTTCAAGTTTGGCTTATTTGTAAACAAACGAAACATGAACGAGCTTTTTATTGAGCCGAGCTCGAGTTGTTCATGAACGACTTGGTTCATTTACAACCTTGGACCATACCGTTTCAAATATAAGAGGGTACAATAGCAAAATGCCAAATAGTTTGGCATTTGAAACATCTGATATTAGTGGGTTTTTGGTATTTGGTGTGCCAAATACTAAAAATTTAGTATTTAGCACGCTTGATGCTAATGCTCTTAAGAGAGAAATTCAAAAAATTCTCGAAAATTGCTATTTATAGAATACAAGCTTGGTTGTATTATAGAGATGATCTGCCTAGAAACTTATAGTAAATTCAATCGAATGAGCACAAATATCATTCTTAAAAAAATGATTAATTTATGCCTCTAAGCCTACTTCAAATATTCTATTTTTAAGTTGATTTTCTCTATAAAAAAATCCCCAACCACTTGCCCAGAAAAACTGACCATATTTTTTTTTTTTGGATCGTGAACAAAGAACTTTTTTATTTATTATTATTATTATTATTATTATTATTATTATTTATACAAGATAGAAATTATACTCTAATTTAATCTAAGTGTATATGCGAGTGAAACTCATTCTTAAAGACTTGAACCCTAACATTTACTCCTCACTACAAACACTTATACTTGTAAAGTAAATATCGTCCTAAGGGTGTGAAGAGATAATTAACTTTATTATTAATTACACAGAAGCTACTACCCAAACACTGGGCTTGGACACTGAAAATAGGAGATCTCAAAGACTAGTGTAAAATGGACAGCTAATAAGTGCAATGCTTTAGCGGTTTTGCCTTTACCAGTTCTGACCTGATCTTTCACCTTGAACGTGACTTTGATGAAAAAAATTTCGGAGGGACGTAGTGTTAGTGCGTTAGTAGCTAGCTAGGCAATCAACACAATAAAGCAATGGTAAAGCAACAAGAAAGTATACGTGAAAACCTTTAAATTATTAGGAAGAAAACCACGACCACAAATCAGTTGAGAAGTACACTATTTTCTGGAAAAGATTACAAAAAAGTTTAACAACAGTCGATTCCCTTTTTTCTCCTTGTCTCTCAAAAATGCTTCCTTTCATTCCAAATTTGTATCAACCTTTTTATAGGTGGACCAAATTAAGAGAAAGCAAAATGGCCCTGTGGCCCTTTTATTACACTGGTCATGGGTACTGTTGCATGGAAACAAAACACGTCTTGTTGTTGCCTTCTTGACCATAATATATAAATGGCGTGCCTCCATGCATGTATCATGGTTGTAACTTGTAACACTCTTAGCAGTAACAGCCAACATTATAACTAAAAACACTTAAAACCTCCTTGCATCAAGCCCAGCAAACTAACAATTAATGAACAGTAACTCAATACCTCTATTGAGTTTACTCATTGTCCCTCTCTTTTCTCTCTCATGCACTAATCTACACAGATTGGCGATGGCGTGAAAATACTCTCGAGAGAATTGTAGCGCCAACAGTGGTATGAAGAAAAGGTGGTTTAATTGGCCACCCACCGGTAGAAGTTAGCTAATTAAATAGAATAGTAATAGAGTATAGCTAATTAACAAAGGGTCATGCTAACAAATGCCCTAAGGGCACTGGTTAAGAATCCATTTTAGGAAAGTTTTGACATTACTTTTATGGAAAATAAAAAAAAAAACTATCAAAATATTAACTGTTTTTTTTTTTTAGGCACTAGTTAGCATTTCCCATTAACAAAAGCGAGGTCTTTATATTAAACT
This sequence comes from Quercus robur, assembly GCF_932294415.1. NCBI lineage: Eukaryota > Viridiplantae > Streptophyta > Magnoliopsida > Fagales > Fagaceae > Quercus > Quercus robur. The sequence continues at coordinate 66,492,731 of NC_065535.1, read as the reverse complement.
AACTTGTAACTCCGTGTATATGCACGGATACATTTAAAAAAAATTATAATTACATATATATAAAATCATAGGGCTATAATCGGTTCGATTCGGTCGGTTTTTTTTTATCCGGCCAACCGAAACCGAAATTTTCGGTTTTTAAAAGTCTCAAGAGAAACCGACCAAAATAGTTGAAAAACTGTCGGTTTCGGTTTGTTTCAGTTTCGGTCGGTTTCGGTTCCTTATCATTTATTTTCTAAGAAAGCAAACAAAGAAAAAAAAATAAACAAACCCAGGATATAAAAAAGAGAGAAGAAATTTAAAAAATAAACAACCAAGCACATGGGTTTTTTCAAAACCCTAACTTTCTTTGCACATAAAAATTGAAAAAATAACATTGATTCAATATTAAACAAACCTATAATATAAAAAAGAGGGAGGAAACTATGGAGAAATTAAAGAGAGAGAGAGGGTCACCGTGACCGTGAAAATGAAAAGATTAGCCGGTGAAAATGAAAAGATTAGCCGGCGTAGGGAGCCCGACGTGTGGAGACCAGCGTGTGGAGGCCGGCATGGGAAGGCCAGTGTGTGGAGGCTAGTGCAGGAAGGCCAACGTGTGGAGGCGGCATGTGGAGGCGTGGAGCGGTGAGAGAAGAGGAGGGGCTGAGGGCTGAACTCTTTAAAAGACAGAAAAAGTTGGGGGAGGGGGCGGCTGAACTGAAGAAAAGAAAACGGAAGAATAAAAGAGGGGAGGGGTATTTCTGTATTTATCTCATGCTCTAGGGTTTTAAAAAATTAAATAGCAAAAAAACACAACCCCCCACGCAAAGGCTCGAACCTGGAATCACTAGCTAAACCACAAAGTAGCGTACCACTAAGCTACTAATCAGTTATGTAATAGAGTTACATAAATATATATATATATATATATATATATATATTCAGTTAGATCGGTTCCGTTTCGGATGAAAAAATCCAGCACCGAAACTAAAATCGAAAATTTCGGTTTTTAAAAAATGAAACCGAAACCAAACCGAACTGAAACTGAACCAAAAATTTGGCAACAGTTCAGTCGGTTTGTTCGGTTCGTCAATTTTTTGCACACCCATAGAAAATCATTCAAAAATTATGTTTTTTATGGTTTACTTATATTGGACTTCTCATTTTTTATACTAAATTAACTCATTTGGTACAAAATTAAAAAACTTAGATTAGATAGGACACATATCGCAAAAATAAACTCTAATTGAAATCCTTTTTACATTGAATTAACTCACTGGGCACAAAAATTTAAAAACTTAGATTAGATGAGACATGTGGCGCAAAATTATATTCTAATTGAATTCCAATTTGAAATCTAATTGAATTTTCTCTCAGTTTTACCTATTTTATATATATATATATATATATAAATAAATATATATAGATATATATATATATATTCGGTTAAAATGCATACAAACAAACACAACTTTGTACTCTAGAATATGAGAAAACTCATTGTGTATCAATATATGTAAACATGAGTAAATCTAGTACCACAAACTTTTCTACAATTTTACCCCAATTTTGCTATATGGCGACTCATGAGTGGTGAAATCATGGACCCACTATTTTATTTTCACCACTTACGAATTGTCATGTAGCAAAATTGTATTAAAGTTATGGAAAAGTTTGTGGTACTAATAAACACACTCTCACATGAGAATGTGCGCCTTATAGACATGGCAAAATGGGCGGGGTGGGTTCAGGTTAAGTCGGGTCAATTAGGTTACGGGTAAAAAACAAGTCATTTTAAGCGGGTTAAAAACGGGTTCAGGTCAATCGAGTTTCAGGTTGGGTTGGGTTGGGTTGACTCGTATTTTTCACATGAATTTTTTTTTATAAAGAAAACAACATGTGTTAGGACATATGTGATTCACTTGTTAGGAACATATGTCACTATTTTATGTAATTGGCTAATCTTTTGACAAAACGCACTTTACTTGTATTTAGGTAGATCTAGGATGTGTTTAATACTTCAAGAAACTTTGTTTCAAGTTTAAGTATTGAAAGCATGCAAGTCTGTCCAAGATTCAAGTGTGAAAAGTGTTGTTCATTAAACCTTGACGGCTAGCTATCTATCGAGACCTGTAGAGCAGTTGAAACCCGTGGCTCGACAGCAGCTTGACAAATAGGGTATCTATCGAGGTTTATGAAATTCAGTTTTTCAGGACTGTTTTTCATTTAATCCGTGATTGTATGTTTGGACTTTCTTTTCTCACAACCCTATACATATAAAAGGATTATTTTAAGGGTCGTAAAAGGTGACACAAGTTGCACAAGTGTTAAGCAAAGTTTGTAGGGGTGTGCTCGGTTTGATTTCGGTCGGTTTTCATCAGTATGGCCAACCGAAACCGAATATTTCGGTTTGTGAAATTCTCAACCGAAACCAACCGAAATGGCTGGAAATCAATCGGTTCCGGTTAGTTTTTGGTTTTCCAAAGAGGGATTTTCAAAACCCTAATTCCCTAACTTTAATCACATATAAAAAAACAAAGCAATTGAGCAACAGAGAGAGATGTTGAACAAATCAGAACAATAGAGAAAGAAAAACTTCCAACAATAATTGTTCAACAATTTACACATAGATTCCAACATAAAATTGAAAATATTTTGAATTAGCAAAAGGGTCCACACAGAACTTTACCTTTGCCGCATCATAGCAAGAGCCTAACACCATGCTTGAGCCTACCACCATATGTCTATGTAGTGATTTTTCAATAAAGAACAAAGATATGTGACTCAGAGAGAAGAGAGAGGCATGGCCATGGTCCATGGGCTTAGAGAAAAAAAAAAATGAGGAGGCGCTGAAGCGAGAACGCCGAGAAAGGTAGAGAGAGACACAGAAAATTGGGGAAGGGGGCAGCTGAAGAAAGGACCATGGGACTCAGAGAAAGAAAAAAAAAAAAAAAGAATGAAGAAGAGGCGCTAAAGCGTGAAGGATAGAGAGAAGAGACACAGAAATTTGGGGAAGGGGACAGCTGAAGAAAAGAAAAGAAAAGAATAGGAGGGCATGGACTCAGAGAGAGAGAGAGAGAGAGAGAAAAAAAAAAAAAAAAAAAAGAATGAAGAGGCGCTGAGCTAAATGAATCGTGAAGGATAGAGAGGAGACATAGAAATTTGGGGAAGGGGATGGCTAAAGAAAAGAAGGTATTTATATCATGCCACTATTAGGGTTCTAAAAAATTAAATAGCAAAACCCACGCGCGAAGGCTCGAATTGGGGATCAGTTAGCCAAAACGCAGGAAGCATACCACTAAGCTACTGATCATTTAATTCTTAAAGTTACATAAATATATACATACATACATATATATATATATATATATATATATATATATATATATCGGTCTGTTCGGTTGGTTTCGGTTTTAAAAATTCCAGCATCGAAACTGAATCGAAAAATTGAACTCGATTCAATCGGTTTTGACCGATTTTTTCGGTTCATCGATTTTTTGCACACCCCTAGTTAGGAACATATGTCACTATTTTATGTAATTGGCTAATCTTTTGACAAAACGCACTTTACTTGTATTTGGGTAGATCTAGGATGTGTTTAATACTTCAAGAAACTTTGTTTCAAGTTTAAGTATTGAAGGCATGCAAGTCTGTCCAAAATTCAAGTGTGAAAAGTGTTGTTCATTAAACCTCGACAGCTAGCTATCTATCAAGACCTGTAGAGCTGTTGAAATCCGTGGCTCGATAGCAGCTTGACAGATAGGGTATCTATCGAGGTTTATGAAATTCAATTTTTCAGGACTGTTTTTCATTCAATCCATGATTGTATGTTTGGACTTTCTTTTCTCACAACCCTATACATATAAAAGGATTATTTTAAGGGTCGTAAAAGGTGACACAAGTTGCACAAATGTTGAGCAAAGTTTGTTCAAGAAAATTGTGACCAGAGACAGAATTTACCCTAGTTCATCTTTCTTGTGAAGAAACTGTGTGTTTGTACACCGTAAGATTTTGTGACCAAGCATCTTCTCAATCTTCATCGTGTGATGAACTGAAGAATTTTGCAGCCAACAACCTTCTCTAGTTGGTGATTGAAGTCGTGTATTAGGATCCGCGCAATTGGTTAATCACGTACTAGGAGCCGTGCATTACAAGGAGAGATTGTTACTACAGAACAAGTTCAATTAGGTATTGGGGTAAGGGTCCAACTGTAGGTTGGTATAAGGTACTGAGATTCCTTTACTTGTAACTGCTTATTTTGATAATAGTGGATTCTCGAGAGTAGTGACCTTAAAATCACCCGATGAGGTTTTTGCCTTGTAGGTTTTCCTCATTCGTAAACAAATCATCATGTCAAATTTATTTTCCGCTACATATTTAGTTATTTGGTGATTTGTTTATGCTATCACGCGCTTTGCATGTAATTAACTTAATTAACTCACTTGGCTAAATTAATTGGTTAATTTATCACAATGGGTCAATACATTTTTGGCCTATCAATATGTATTTGCCATTTGGAAAGTCATGTAACAAATTATTTGATATAAAATGTATTACTTTGAATTCACCACTTATATCAAGAATGAACAAAGTTAAACTTATTAATACTTATTCAATAATTTTTAAATTATACAAATCCTAACATTGCTATCTAAAATAAAATAACACAAAAATAAGTAAAACAAATACACAAGTTTTATTTCTACACAATATCAACGTCCCAAAATATAAAACAAAATTACAAATGACTTATTAGATAACTCATTTAATAAAGAATAAAAACATATAAGAAATTTATAATCTTGAAAATTAATTTTATAATCTATTATCAATTATAGTTAGCACTCTATTTCAATTTGAGATATACATTCAAGTTTGATTGTTTACTTATTTATGCATGGTCTCTTTTATGAATATCATATCATTGTTAAGCAAAACACATTCTAGGAAATATTATAATTTATTTTGGACATAAATTGTTAAAAATATAGGTCTAAACATTCATAATTTATGCTAATTTGATACTTGGGCTTCACTATTTTCACACTTATGAATGTCTCTCACACATATCTACAATTTTAAATCTATATTTTTAACTCTACTGTAACCAGATTATCTTGGCATGTATTTCAAGGAAGTTAATTCTGTACTGTACCAGTCGGTACAACCAGAATTTTTCGTGCCGGTTCTTGGACCGGTACAGAAACTGGGCTGATTCGTACCGTCTTAAATACCGGTGTGTTTCGGCTTGTTTCGGCCATTTCGGTGGATTCCGGTGCTTTTCGGGCGGTATCTTCATTTCGAACCGGTACAAACTGAAATGGATTTTCATAAAAAAAAAATTGCTACTTACAGCGCCTCTTCACCATTGTTGAACCTTCATCCACCAGTGAAATATTGTTAGATCTTGAGGCTTAAGCTCGCTGCCATCGCATAGTAGCTTCTTGAGTTTTCTTCTCTTCCTCGTTGTCACTCTCTTTCTTTTGGCATTTCTGGGTTTCTAAACAAAATGTTAGCAGAGAAACCCAGAGGACAGAGTTCAAGATGACTTCCACCTTTTTTACACCTACCACTTTCTGCTTCTTACTAAAAGGTTTTTTTTTAAAAAAAATTATTATTTAACAAAAGTTATTAAGGGGTGGACAAACCAACGTGGTTTATCTGCCCCTTGTTTACAGGTTACTATTCTTTTCTTTTTGACCACTAAGAAGTCTTATTATGGTTAATTTTTTTTTTTTAATATATATTGAGTAGTGAAATGGGCTAGGCATTAGCTTAAAATAATTTGAACAAAAGAGGTAAAAAATTGAAATGTAAATAAATATATTAATTTATATAGAATTTGTCACTTTAAAATTATATATATATATATATATATATTAGCGGTAATCCCGAAACGGTACACCGATATTGATCAGTACCCGAAATATATCGTACCGCTGGCCAAACTGGTACAGCCTCCGGTACGGTATTGACTTCCTTGATGTATTTTGCCATTTGATATCTAAAAATCTTTACTCATTACAAAATGCTTAACCATTCATCTTTCAATTAATTTGCATGCAGTTATGTAAATATCCCAATTGTTTCCTTAAAACTCATAACAAACAACGAAACCAATATTGTCTTAATTTTATTATTTTTCTATAAAAAAAATTAAAAATAGTTCGGGTCAAGTTGGATTGACCTAAAAAAAATAGTCGAATCACGGATCAACCTATTTTTGCTTCGAATAAAAAAAATTAGATTTAAATCAAATATTTTTTAGATCGAATTGGGTCAAGTCAAAAAATTCTAATCCGTATTGCCATATCTAGCAACATATGCCATCTCCTAGAGCAATGTGATGGGGTGTCAGTCATCTCTATCAATTATCAAAGCATAAAGTTTTCAAAGACGTTGGTTGTTTGGTCTTGAAGGCATACAATTCATGGCACATGTTGGCTGCAGTGTAATTTGTACTGCGGTTCGTGGTTTATACTTGACTTCAATTCTACGTTGTTTTTTTTTGGGCCTTTTGTCGGTCTAGTCTAGGTCTATGTTCTACCTTCCCTAGAATCATTGTTTCATCGTAATGTCCTTTAATTGGGCCCCAACACACCCATTCCATGCCCAACTTTCTGTCTTCCAGTGATCATTTACCGCCATAAATGCCATAGTTTGGTCTAACAATATTGCTCTTACCTGTCATGTCATTAATATTTCCTTCCTATTTACTTAAATGCCACCTGCATACAACTTGAATATTATAAAATATTTCTAAATTAAAACAATGCTATATTTTTTAATAGGGTATGTTTCAATGACTACCCCTAAGGTTCAAAAGATTTTAAAACTGATCATTTCAATCCTTAAGTCCAAGCGGACTCTAACGCCGTTATTTATTTTTAGTCTCTCTCTCTCACCCCCAAACCTTTCTTCTCTCGTCCTTCTTTCTTCTCACTCTCTCTGACTCCCTCATCTTTCTTCCACTCTCATGCCTCTCTTTGACTCTCTCATCCTTTTTTTCTCTCTCTCGTGGTCTTCGCGACGACGTCATGGTGTGGGTAAGTGGTGTTCGTGGGTTTTGGTGTGGATCAGTGTTTGTTCTTGTGGTCTTTGGTTGACGACGTACTGTGGGTTAGCAGTGATTCGTGGGTTTTAGTGTGGATCGGCGTCGACGTTTGGGTTATTTCTAGGTCAGCAGAGGAGGTGTGGATTTTGGTTTGGATCGGTTGTGGGTTGGTGGTGGAGGTTTGTGATTTTGGTTTGGATCGGTTATGGGTCGACAATGGAGGTTTGTGATTTTGGTTTGGATCAGCGAGGTGGGTTTGCTTTGGTTTGAGCAAAGGTTTTATGAGCTTCCTGTGGTTTGAGCAAAGGTTTTCTCTTTCTGATGAAGATGCCGATATTGAGAGCCATTGGTAAGGAAAATGGTTTTGGTGATGGAGTGAGCAGTGTTTGTGAAAGTGAGAAGATGTTTTGGGTTTTTAGTTAAGAAAGGTTTTGATTTATTGGGTTTGGTTTTGGATTAGGATTTTGAGTTGAGAAGCTGATTGTTTTTGTCACAGTTCTTAATGGTTTTGTGATTTTTGTTGTGTTTTTTCCGTTTTGATTGTTGAATCCATTTAAGCATTTTCTTTCCCTGTTTGTTTACTGAGAAAGTTATCAGTCAAGAAAGAGAAGAGAGATAGTCAAAGAAAGGGATGAGAGGACTGAGGTTAATGGCGTTAGAGTCCGTTTGTACTTAGGGACTGAAAGGGTCAGTTTTGTAATCTTCTGGACCTCCTTGGTATTTGTCCGAACCTCAAGGGTAGTTAGTGAAATTTACCCTTTTTAATATTATATAAGTTCAAGTAGCTTTATTAGTTGAACAAAAAAAGCATCCTTAATATATGGTATTTCTATCATTATTGGTGAATAATAAAAAATGTCTCTTTAGAATTATACAATTTCTCCCACGAGATAAGATTCTCTCTAGTCAAATTTTCTAATTTCCTCCTATTTTTATTTAAATGTAAAACATATAACATTTAAAAATAAAATAAATATCATGTATCACACATTCCGCGAAAAATAGAAAGGATTTGTTTGAACAAATAAATTAATTTTAGTTTTTGTGATTGTGATTGTGATTGTGGTTGCTTGCATTGAAATGGACAGTCATACAAATCAAATTACCTTAAACATGCATGTAAAAATCGCATTAAACTTTAAAATATTCACAAATATAAGTATCAGGACATAAACTTACAAGCATACTATATATGAAGATCTCATAGGCCTAAAAAACTATGAGACTAATTCCTATTAAATGGTCTCTGAAGAGTGTTATGTTATGTGCTCTAAATAAGTTTTCAGGTTTGTTCGCTTGTTCGTCATGTTTCTTTATTGAATGAGACCTTTATTTATATCTTAAGGATCTGGTAGTTACCTTCCCAAGATCTTTAATGATGGCTACCATAATCTACCGTAAATATTCAAGCTTATATTATTGGGTTTTGACCTTAATTATATTCTTACCAAACTAATATTTGGTCTAACAGGAATTAGAAAATTCAATTGAATAATTATATTTACAAAAAAATTTTAATTGACAAGGAGGGTATAAAATGATGGGATTAACGACCACTTTTTTATCGTTTGACCCAAAAAAGGAAGTAACTAAGGGCCTGTTGTTTGAGAATCACTCAAAACTCAATTCTCAAAATTTAATTCCCATCCCTCAAAACACTAACTCATATCTCATATCTTAATTCTCTATTTTTTCTCCAGACTTATCCAACAATGTGTTTGGCTTAAATATTTGATTCAGTTTTCATCTTAAAAACTGAACTATTACTTAAAATGGTGGAGCTCACACATCTGTTGAGTCAGAATGGTCCATACTTACCCGCGTGAACATCCCACTCTAGTTGAGACAAAAAAAAAAAACCTCTACCAGCACCGACAACCTAGCCACCCCGCCTCTACCACCACCGACAACCCAACCACCCATTTCCTACCACCGCCGACCACTACACAAATCACAAAAAATCCAAACCCATCCACCATAGCAGATTTACTCACACCACCACCACCTTCAACACCACAACCGACAACCCCATAAAACCCATAAACTCTAAACGCAAAAATCAAGCCCAAAAAGCACAACCCAATCTAAACACAAATCACAAACCCAAATGGGAGAAGCGGGTGTGAAGAAAGAAAGAAAAAAAGAATAAGCTAAGAGAAGAATCGGTGTGAAAAGAAAGAATAAACTATGAGAAGAATCGGTGTGAAGAAGAAAGAGAGAAAGAAAAGAGAAGAGAAGAATTTAGGAAGAAGAAGAAAGAAAGAAAGAAACAAAAAAGAAAGAAGGAGAGAGAACGTGTGTGAGAACATGAAGAGGAATGAAAGAAAGAAAATAAGAAAGAGACTTTGTTTGATTAGACAAGACACTGAGCAATGGGTCCCATGAGTGAAATTACAATAGTATCATCATTACTCATAATTAATAACTCAAATGCATCTAAAATGTATTTTCATTTTCGGTCACTTATCATTTGATAGAAACTGAAAATGAAAACAAATCCAAACAAGCTTCTCAGCGTAAGGTCTACCCTATTTAAGTGATGAGTGAGTGAAAACATGAAATCCAAATAGGACTTACATATATATAATTACTTTGCATCGGACTTCATAAAAATTAAGGTTCTAAGATAAAACTAAAGCCAACAGTGAAAGCTATCATTTGAAATTTTATATTGTACTCCAAGATTGCCAAGTGATAAGTGAGCGTGATATGGTCTATATGTATAGAAAATGAAAATTTTAGGGACATAAAAAATCTTACAACTAATGTCATAACTCGTCACATAACAAGTTGTGAAGAGTGAAACTCAAATAGTGGGTCCCACACTTTCATTACTCACAATTTACCAAGTGATGAATTATAATAAAAGTTATAAAATTTTTTTTGTGTGTTTAGCATTGCTCACGAGAAAATAAATCACCAAAGATGATGGTTTGCTGACAACAACGTGATGACAACTATTCATCAAAATAAGATCTAAAATTTGTGGGACCTTTAGGTACAACGTAAGATATAGTCTCAACTCTCAACAACATTAGGTGAAAATTACGAAATAAGAAAATGAATTTTTCTCATTGGTCACTGCATCAATCACCATCCAAGAAATCAAATTAACGAATTTTTGGTGTACAGAACTCCCTCAATTTCCTATATAAGGCAAATCCATTCTGATCTCTTTTAGTACTACTCATTTTCAACAGCTTAATTCCCCTTGTTGTTTCGTGTGTAGAATCAGTGAATCACCTTTGTTGATTCTGGTAATTTCTTTTCTTTTCTTCTTTTATTTTTTATTTGTGTGTGTGTGTTTTCTTGCTTCGCATTCTCATCAAGTCCGGGTGTCGCGGCAAAGATCGAAAGCTTCTACTTTCATTCATGCTTCCAACATGAATACATGCATTGACATTGAAGGAGAGGCTAGACGTTTATGGAGTTTAATTTAATTATTTACCTTTTTCATACTCTGGCTATACTTGGTGGAGTTCATGATGTTGGCATGGCTCAATCAAATCATAGCTCTCAATGGTTTGAGTCCTTTGATCTGATTGAGCCGTGCCAATATCACATTGAGTCTCTAAATCACCAAAAGCATGCATGATCAATATATCTTTGGTGTAAACTTTCCCTGCTTGAATTATATTATTCTGGTATAACAACATTTTAATGAACTAAATAGAGAAGAATGAAAAGGAAGAGAAAAGAAAATGTCATATATGACAACAACAAAAAAATTTATGCAAAACATGGATTCTTATATACTTGTTATCTTCCTCCTTTTTCTTCTTTTGTAGAAAGAGGGGAATTCTGATTCCATGGAATTACTAGGGTACTAATAGCGCTTATTCTAGCTTTTTCTTGATTCTAAAATTGGAATCAGATTCTCTTCTCTAGGCTTGGGTTTTAATCAATCTGTATAATATTTAATTTGGTGTTGTTCATGTCTTGTTATGTGTAATGTGTGTGCAATTTGTGAATGTTGAGTGAGTAGCAGAGATTATATCACAGGGGTCTTAAATTATTGACAACTTGACATTACGGTATATCTTATTTAAAAGTCATTGGTGAAACGTCTCATTCTATACATATTTTCAATGAATTTGATATGAGAGGATGTAACTAGACATTGTTATTTTACTTTTTCTATTCCGTGAATTCAATAAAGGTCGATTTGGATTGAAGGGAGAGAGAGAAAGAGTGGAGGGGAACAAAATAAAATTGATTGAAAATAAGATCATTTTGAACCGACCCTTCTCCCCTCTATTCTCCATCCCTCTCTTCCATCCACATAGATCATAAATGTTGTCAGCTTTTCAAACAAACAGCTTTTTCTTGATGCCATAAGTAATCTTTGTACGCACTTGTAATTGAATTCAGCATACGCAAATAAACAGATTTCAAACAAACAGTTTTTTCTTGATGCCCAAGATGCCGAAAGCCTGAAACCATATTTTGTGTCTTGTCAAGTTTTCCAAGTGCAGTATTGACAAAGAAAGATTGTGATACTTCATTTTATTTTCCTGTGCGATGAGGGGATATGTTGGACTAAAATGCTTTATCCTGACATGGCATGAAAATGCCAGTGATTTACACCAACTTTGTTTGCTCTCTTTATTGACAGCTAGCATACCCTACCAAAGCAGACGAAGATTTGACACAATCATGGCATCATCCAGTGTATTACTTCAAATTTAAGCACTACAATCCCTTTTAAGTAACTTGTATTATTCTTGCTTCTGTTTCTCGATCTGCACAAACTCATATGTACAAGGTTATAGAACCAAAGGGTGTATACCAGGGGCTACTGTACGTTATCTTCAGGGTTTCAATGAACCCCTGACTTGGAAGTTAAAAAATATTATTTACATATACATACATACATACATATATATATATATATATATATATATAATATTTGTTCTATTAGTTTGATTTACACTTAGAAGTATTTTTGCACTCCCTATTAACAGCCCAATCCAAAACCAAATAACAACACTGATCAGCTGATTTCAAAACCAAAAACAACATAGAATACTCTCACTTTCTCTCTTTGATTTGATTTTGAATCTCATCTCATCTCTTTTTTTTTGTTTAACTTTAACTATCTAAACCAGTATATCTCTTTATTATAAATTTATATTATGTATGTGTGTGATACTAATTGTATGCATTATTTATTTATTTTTTCATAATATTATTTGTGTGAATTGTGATGTGTGTGAATATGTGTGTGTATATTATAAATATAATATAACTTTATAGAATTTGTTACGTGTGTGTATATTGTTAAAAAAGTAAATGATGTTTCAAGTATTTGATTAGTTAAGTAGACACTTAGTATATTATTTATGTATAAATGAATGTGGCTATATGGGTCAATAATTAATACAATGCCATTAGGTTTATTTTTGTCATTTAGTTTAAAATATTTTTTAGGGTAAATTGTAAAATACACCCCTAAAGTTTGAGAGTGTTTGAATTTTATACCCTAACGTTTTAGAAATTGAATTTTACACCCTAAAGTTAATTCCGTTTGCATTAGCAACCCCTCCCGTTAGTTTTTGCTGACATGTCTGTTAAGTGTCACATAAGCTTATGATGTATACTAATGATCCAATTGAAACATGACACGTGGACTTACCTATTTTAATTATTCCATCTCAAATAAATAACCAAAAACACTTTTAAATAATTAAAATTAAATTCTTTAAAATTCAAAGTCACATAAACTTAAAACAAAAAATAAAATAATTCAAATATTTTTTCTTTAACATTTTCTGGGCATCCCAAAAATTCCTAACATCAAATCCAACCGAGTACAATCTCAATTAATACCCACATTGGCCATAGAAACTATCAAAATAATAAAAGAACTAAACTAAAACAAAAATCACAAAGGGCTGAGCTACTAACTATGGCTACTGTGGTTACTCAGGATCATCGGCCTTTCATTTCATCCCCAAGTTCTTCAACTTCTTCCTTGCTCTCTCGGGCCTCGCTATCACTACTCATCTCAATTTGGTGGTGGTTTCAAAGATTGATGGCTAGGAGATTGACATTGAGATTGAAAAGCCCATATCTGAAATCATGGTCTCTCATCGGTGGCTTGGCGAACACTAGAGAAGAGTGGGTGATGGGCATTTTGGCTTTGTTTTGATGGGTCACGACAGTTAGTGGGTAAATGGGTTGTTGTGCCCTGATGGCTATGGATTGGGTTATTCGGCGAAGTGCTCTTAGATCTCATCAATTGAGATCGAAAGGAAAATGCTCATTTGGTTTTTTTTTTTTTTCCCAACATTCTTGTTCATTACATTTATTTCAATTTTCCTAGGTTTGATTATTTCTTCATTCTAATCTTATGGTTGTGTTTTTCTATGTTTGAATCTACTGTGGTAATTTGTTTTTTTGTTGGTTTGAATTTTGGTGTTTGATTTTTCTGGTTTGTTCATCGTGTTCTTCGTTTTTTATTTTTCTAGGTTGTTCACTAGTGTTTGTCGTTTTTTATTTTCTGGGTTTGTTCATCCTATCAAGTAAAAAAAATAATTAATTAAATTATTGTGTTTTTTGAGGTAAAAGATAGAATTAAATTATTTAATAGTTTGGTAGAAATAATTTAAAGTTTTTAGGATATATATTTGAGATGTAAAATTAAATCCACGCATTTTTTTTCTCAAAAAAAAAAAAAAATCACATGTTGTGTTTCAATTGAATCATTAGTACACTTCATAAACTTACGTGGCACTTAATAGATTTGTCAGCAAAAACTAACATGAGGGGTTGTTAATGCAAACGGAATGTAACTTCAGGGTGTAAAATTTAATTTTTGAAACATTAGGGTGTAAAATCTAAACGTTCCCAAACTTCAAGGGTGTGTTTTGCAATTTACTCTATTTTTTATAAAAACAATGAAATATTTTTTTATAAAAACAACAACAAATAGGAAATAACAACTGAATTAAAATAAAAATGTTATACAAACTTCAGAAAATAAAATTGTCACACCTATCTACATTAATAATAAATAATGACAATTAATAATGAACTATCATGTAACTATTTTGGAATATGAAAACTTTTAAAAGGAAATTGTAAAATTTCATATATTTCTTCTAAAAAAATCCTTCATATATTTGCATTTTTCTTGTCGATAATTCAATAAATTCAAATTCTCTTTTTACTAAATTATTATTAATTTAAGTTTTTTAATGACACCTCTAGAAAAACAATTCTAGAGCCCCCACTACTGTTTACACAACCAATGAAAAATAGAAATCTTGTTGTTTTCTAATATTTAATAATGTTTGTTTATATATATATATATATATATATATATATATATATATAAGTATTTCATAATAAGATTTGAACATAAAACCATCCTAATCTCACCTCACCCATTATTAAATACTATAGCCAATTAAATCCTTATTTTGTCCTTGAGTGAACGGTGAACTTATTTTAATACACTAACATGTCCTTTCCTAAACAATATTGATGCCTCTAATTAAATTCGTATTTGGCTTATTAACAATGGCGACGCCAGGGGTGTAGAAAGGGGCGACCAATTGCCCCCGTGAGTCCGTGATCCACCAAAATTACGAAGCTTTTACTTATTTTTTTGCAACTTTACCCCCCTCCCATGTTATTTTCTTCTCTTTTTAGTGAATTTAATTTATATATTTTTTGGTGATATATTTCTTTTATATCGTTATTATAATCAACATACTATATTAATTTTTCTATGTCAAACTTATTGGCTCGAACAGTTTTGGATACCTTGTTTCTAAATAAAAATTAAAACTATGAGAGAGAGAGGGGAAAGTGAAAAAAAAAAAAAAATACAGACATAAACATTAAGGTGGATTGTTACTTCTATAAAACTTGATTTATTTATTATAATTTTTTATAGTAAACAATAGAAATACTTTTAGATATCTATTCTAGGAATCACTACAAATATCACCCATATACTCTATTGATATATAAAAAGAAGTGTTACGAACACAAAAAATTTTACAACAAAACCTAAGTAGTAAGTTATTATTGATTTTAATTTGAACTCAGCATAGAAATTACTATTTTGCCCATTAGTAAAAAACAATATGCCACTTAAGATTTATTGTAAAGTATTTGTTGAAAATATTATGGACATAACATTTCTCTTTATAAATTTTTTTTTTTTTTTAACAAACGACTAACGAGGGTGTTTAGACATTTTTGAGAATTTGACTATTCGTATGCAGTTCCACCATCTTACACGAGCAGTCTCATGGGAGTGACCCTAAGATACTGATAAGAAGTTTCAAACACAAAATCTTATAAATATCATAAGCCACTTACGTTCTCTACTTCTCTTTATAAAACTCTGAATCACAGTTTGCTGCTTACAATATATGCCAGACCTTTATTCCAAATATTGGTGATATTGAATGGTAAATCCAGTAAAGGCATTGTGAAAGCCCAAACCACATCCCAGACAGCGTTTAAGGTGGACTATAAAAATAGACCCAAAAATCTGGACAATCTGGGCTCACTCAGTCATACACAGCCCAATATTTGGTTCCCGAGTAAAAATCTAACCAGTCTTCTTCTCCAAGCGTAAGAATGTAAGATTATAAGAATAAAGAAACCCTTTTATAAAATTTTTTGGGTTAGAGCGTAACACACTGTTTTTGTACCCAAAAGTTTTTGAAAAATGGCATTGACGAACTTTATACTGACAGTGGCTGGTGTTAGCGCGGTGATTCTACTGCTGAGGAGCGATGTGAAACAATCAGCGGTGGTGTTTAGGCGCAACGTCAAGCACATACGCCATTGGCTCGAACAAGAATCCGCCTCTGCCACCAAGTAAGCTAGCTTCTCTATCTTTTTTCTTTAATGGGTTTTATTAAAGCTTCACTGGGATTGAATTTTAGATCATTGTTTTAGTCTTGTGTGTGTGTTTGTGTTTTTGTGTACGTGGGATTGTCACTTTTTTTTTTATATGAATTTATGAAGAATATGATGTGCATATTTTGCTTTTTGCTCGTATCCCTTTTAAACAATGCGGAGAATGATGAAGAAAACCCAACTAAAAATTGGGTTTTTCGCATTTAGTACTCTGGGAGCTATGCTTCGTTAGTGGGTTCCATTAATTAAATTCATGGCGAGGCTCGCCATTTATGTGACGATGGAGCATTGCTTCCAGAGAATTGAATAACTTTCCTATGAAGATCGTGTGTTAAAGACGCGCTAGGCAAAGAAGGGAATTGTTTAGAACCATTTTTTAAGGTCTTGCAATGGCTTATGTCGCTTATTCTGTGACATCACACCAGTATTTAAGAGATCCTAGAGTTGAGTCAACCTACTAGTCATGGGATCAGGTTTTGAAATGTTTTATGAGGAAGAATATGAAGCCTTGTTTCACTGACCTTGGAATGTGGCAAAAATAATTAGATCTTGCCGTTAATATGATCTCCAGTCAAGGATTTATCTTCGGTTTTATTTATATATTTTGGTGACAGGAAATGCATGTTTCTTGTCGCATTGGTAATCTTAAAATCTTCAGCTTATGACACAATTGAACAACATATTAGGTTATTGCTTCATAAGTAACATTTTTAATATAATCATAGGGTGTTGTAACCATGCACTTCCTAGCTCCAGTGATGACTAGCTACTGATGTTGGATTTTCTATAATTCACAAGCAAATTTTCTCTTGTTTTATGGATGCTGAGCAAATATAAACTAATCAATTAGCCACTGATGTTGGTTTGAGTAGGTTTAGGAAACTGGCTAAAACAACTCTAACTGCTTCAACTCCTATGGTAGATGTTAAGAATCACTTTTGATGTCCATCTGATTGCTTTGGAAAAATTTGCTTGTTCTTGAACACCACTTGAAACAGTGATTTCTGCCACTTTGGATACTTATGGCACATCTTCCATGAAATTAGTTACATACTTGTTTCTACTTCTCTGTTTCCCTTACATTTACTGGTGCTTATAAATTTGTCATACCTTTTGGTTTGTTTTCTTTCTTTTCCCTTTGAGAGACAAGAGAGAATCAATTTCCTTTGCATTACCTTCTTTGTGGTAGGTAAAAAGCAGTCATCAATTACTTGGCTGATTGGCTCTGGAAGGGTTTTCAAGTCTATTGTAGAAGACTTGTCCAGCCAAACATGCATTTGCATGTTTGGGCAATACTGATACAAATCAAAATAATTGTTAGACATTTTAAAATGAAACTTTAATTAGATGATTGGGACTAATACTTAGGAATGAAAATCCAACTTGGGCCTTCCTACAATAGGCTCAGTGGCTGGTTTTGATATGTCTGTTTAGTAGGTGTTATTGTCTATAAGTGTTGGGTATTCCTAATAGCCACACGATATTCGCATTGCTGTCATTCTTATGTTCACTGTTATATAAGTTTCTTTTCTTCTTCTTCTTCCCTTGTCTTTCAGGGCAGCGGAGAAGGCAGCTCCTAAGGAACTAGAATCAAAGGTTCTTCCAAAAGACATTCCCAAGGAGGACAAGCACTGATGTGTATATATAGGGATTACGGAGCCTGATGTTTTCTAGAAGAGAAGAGTTACTTAGTAGTTCCTTCCTTTCTTTTTTTTCAAAATATTTAATGGCTTATTTAAAATAAGTCTCTGACATGTTCAGGGATATATTTTATTTTCTGCCCCTAAGTTCTCTTAATTTTTTTTAATAGCCTGTTTGGTCTCTTAAGTATTGATTTGTATTTACAAAGGTGGTCATACTTATTTGGGAAAGCAAGTGCATTTCTCCCTTAATTTTAGGTTCTTTGTAACATCAACCTGTAGATAGGCAGCCTTTTCTACTCAGTAATACTATTTGGTAAATTACTTGACCAAATAGTGGTGTTTTTAAATAACTGATTCACCTAGATTTCAACTCTTCAAGAAGAGAGATTCATCTATATTACTTCAGGAAATCTACTGAATCACACTCTTCCTCTCTCACTCACCTAGCCAACCCCAGCCCACCAA
Organism: Quercus robur; assembly: GCF_932294415.1. NCBI lineage: Eukaryota > Viridiplantae > Streptophyta > Magnoliopsida > Fagales > Fagaceae > Quercus > Quercus robur. Next base: position 66,474,707 of record NC_065535.1, on the reverse strand, counting down.
GTCACCTCGAGTCGCCGCTGTGCTCCAAGCATCACGAGTCCATAACACACTATGAGCCAAATAATATCAAGTGCTCCATTTGTTGCTCGTCAAATTCGACACTCAATTTTTTATCAACAATTACATTGAAGTCTGATAACCATTCTACCAACATTATCTTGCTTGGCGAAAAAACCTGTTGTTTTTTTGCATTTTTTTTTTTTAAAAAAAAAAAAATCATGAACAAGCTGTGAAATGATTGAATCCCTGGTTTTTTTTACCCAAAAAAAAAAAAAAAAAAAAAAAACAAAAACAAAAAACAGAACCCTCGGTTTTTTTTTTTTGGGTTGCTGTGTTGTATGCATTTGAAGGGATTGGAATGGTTTTCCCATTGGAGTTGGCTATGTATGATTGAAATGTTGGTTGCAAATGTGGAATTGAGGGGTGGATTGAGGTGGGAATGGGCAAAAACTTTGGTGTTGGCAATTTTCTTTTTATTAGTAAACTCAATTCTTGAAGAGTCTAGATATAAGTGGATCCATTATTTTGATAAATGCCACATCAACAGATGTGGCAAGAAATTTGCCTCTTGAAAAGTTGAGTTTCAAGTGGAATTAAACTCTTAAAAGTGTCCAGTTTCAAAATAGGCTCTTTTATTTTTTTTTATTTTTTATTTTTTTTTATGTAGGTTTAAAATAGTACTATTTGGTCAAAGAATTCAAAATTTAGTATTAATGAGCAAAAATGGCATCGATAGGATCAGGCTGGGTTGGCCAAGGTGTTCAAGGAGAAATTAGTCAATATAATGGGAGGACTATATTAGCAATTTCTAATTATTCTTTCACTTAATAATAGAGTGACATTTCTTATAAATAAAAATAATAATAATAAAGTGACATTTTTTAAAATTTATTGAATCACACCCTAATCAGTAATCACATATCACATGCAGCATGCAAAAATAAATAATAATAGAAATGACTCCCACCGTCCACACTGAATGATTAAAATGGAAGTTTTCATTTTTCTAAAAAAATAATAACTTTGATTTGATCACAGAACCAATTAAATTCAGCAAAAAAAAAAACCCATCACTAATCTGTTTTTTGGTTGCACAAAAAACATATACAAACAAACATATAAATCATAATTTCTAAATCACTAACTTTATTTTTGTTTTCCAACATTTTTTCGCTAGAGAAAAAGCAAAAGAAACCGCAACTACTCATTTAGGCATTAAACATTCATTTAATCCTACTTGTTTTTTTTAGAGGGAGGAAGGGTAAAAAAATGATCTCGATTTCCTTGATGAGAAGGCCATGTTTGTCAGGGGAGAGCTCATCACACGGAGCAAAAGTATCTTCATGGCCATAGTCCTTGAGCCCCTCCAACAGAGTCTGTGGTGGTGGCATCCCGGGAAGGTGGTGGTGATGGTGGATGCTGCTGTGAATTTTTTTTTTTTAATGGTGCCACTGTTATTAGGATGTGACTCAATTAATTTAAACATTTGACATTCTATAATTTGGTGGACTAAATATTATTGGTTTGATCTTTCGATTTATTGAACAATTTCTCTTGGTCAAGTGTGCAAAGACAATATTTCGAGCTCAGCTCAGCCTAAATAGAATTTATGAACCTTAGGCCAACTAAACTCAATTACTGAACCTTCATCATCCTTTTACTGCAATGGCAAATGTAATTTGTTGGCTTACTAGTGTTGTAAATGGGCTTTGCAGAATGTCTTGCTGCCTTTATTTTATTTTATTTTATTTTTTTGGGGTGAAATTTCCATTTAGCCAAAATAAATGATATAATAAACAAAAAACCAAAGAAAATATAGTTGAGATAGAAGAAAGACAAGTATGGTATATGCATAGTTCTCAAAATTCCGATTTGGATCTTACAATCTTATGATTTTACGATCTCACCTGCCCAAAATGATTCGGATCTTTCAAGATTTTTTACGATCGTTCAATATCAATAGGATCGTACCATTCTAACAATCCTGCCTTTTTGTAATTTTCTTTAACTTGACAAAAGGCTCAGTTGAACCCAAATGAAAAATAACATCCCAATAGAGTATCATGTTGTGAGGATTTTGGCTTCTTTAAATAATGCTTACAAATGAATGTAGTGATATATGATAATTACATCAAATGGATGCAATTTTTTTTGTTTTTTAATGAATGCATAATTTATGTGATTATTTAACATACCAATGTGTTTTTTTTTTTTTTCTTGAATAATGTAGGATCTTACAATTTACGATCCGATCCTACAATCCATGATCTCATCTACTTCACACAACCCTACATAGGATCTCGATTTTGACAACCTTGGGTATATGTGTTAGCTATGAAAACCTCTAGCCATAAAAAAATTATTGCATACTACACCACACCACACCACACCACACCACACCACATATCACTAAAATAAAGCTTAGCAAGTCACCACTATTGTTCTAGCCGTTTTACTTTTTAAATTAATTTTTGCAGTAATATTTTAGGGTAGTTGTTCTTTTGTGCAAGTAATATATAGGGTAGTTGAATTCCTATATATTGTTATTTTTTGGTCTAATGCCTTGTTGGAATTTAATAATTGATTTTATGCTCCTAATTTTCTTGTTACAAGACAAAACAAGGGGGTAAGGTTTGAGATGCTTTGGGACATGAGCATATACCTTAGCTTTATTCATTGTTTCATATTTCTGTTTGCCATGTTTAATCATCAAGTTGGATTGTTTCAGCTTTGGTTATGATTTCAACTAAGCACAGTGCATAGAATAGAATGCTGAAAACCAATATGTGGATACAATCTTATGATTGACTTTGACGACAAACATAGAGTGTTGACCTCAATCTTTATATTATTTTTCTATCAAATTTTGAATTAATGGATATCAAATTGATTCAAAGGATAGAATCACCTGTGATGAAATAAAAGATATGAAATTGAATTTTATGAATGCAATTGGTCCACACACACACACATATATATATATATATATATATATATATATATATATATTATTTTTATATAATAAAAAAATTCTGGATTCCAATTATAATAGTCAATAATAATTGAATTAGCATAAAAGCTAAGATCAACTGCACTAAATAATATTGATTGATGTCACACCTATCTATCAAACTACAATTATAACAATAATAGCAATTCATAGTAATTTTTTCATTTTTAGCAGTTCTATATATAAATGTATGTGACTTGTAATCTAATAACATTGCATAATCTCTTTCATTCATAAAAGAGAATAAGGATTTGAATCTCCTCTCCCATAAGTGTATTTATCGAATTAACTAAAAAATAATAATAATAATAAGTAAGAATTCTTAGCATCCACTTTAATCGAATAATAATAATTACATAAAAATATTACATTTTTCCTCTGAAAAAATAATTTATAGATGAGAGATAATTAGAGAAGCTTGAAATAAAATTTTCAAAATAAGAAGAAAAAGTCTAGCAAATCATGTGATAAAATGAGAACTGATACAAATAGAGAGCTATAATAGATAGAACAACAAAATATAGACATAATAAAAGTTAAGGTGTAAAGTGTAAACGGACAATCAAAATTATGTCTTAAAATATAGATGACACATGGATGATGCTCACCCACTTCTAGAACAAGAAAGTTTAATTAAACATAATTAAATATTTATCTTAAAGAAATTGAATAGTATTAATTACAAGAATGGGCCCAGACGATTTAATGAACTAATAATAGATGGCTTGATAAGTTGGCTTCATAGATAAATAAAAGATAGACTGGGGGGATATCAAAATCCGAGGATTTTTTTTTTTCCAAAAGTTGGGGGAGAAATCAAAATCTAAGTTATCCTTAACAGGAACATCGTTTAATGCCAATAAATCGCAAGACTCTTAATTTCGTAGTAATAGATTGTTTGTCAAGAATGTCAGAAAAAGAGAGGTCGCTATTCCATACATTTTTTATACAACACTGTATACATGTAATTTCGAAACGAAAATTTGGAACTAATTTGTTGTGGGGTCGATGCAACTATGATATTCAACTACTCACAACAATTACAATAGCTGAGAGTGACATAAGTTTTACTCTAGGAAAATAAAATGTAGGGATCGTGCCTTTTCTTTCCCCATCAGAACCAAAATAAAATACTCATGCGTTGAATAAATAGCATAGATAAGAGTTTAGCATGCATAATAGTACAAATTGACAAATAGTATGGATGGAGAATAATCTGCATTCCAATACAAGTATATCAGACAATGCATGCATACTCTATGAGAAAAGGAAATCAACAATACTCCACAAATAGTAGCAAGGGGGCATTTCTTTCATTGTCCTGCTCCCCAATATATTATTGAAGCTGAAGACTGGAGAACATTCCCCAACAGAATTACCTGATGAGCTGAATACTCCCATGAAATTCAAAGTGTTCATGAGGCCTCATTTTCCAAAAGGGCATCAAGTGCCCCTTGAAACAACATATCATTGCAATACATGTTGGTTTCATTGGCATCAGGAACAAAAACTAGACCTGCAGACTTGTCCCTCACTCCCTGGGAGCATGAGTACTGAGCCACTCCGGTTAATTGCTGTCCGGAATCTAATGATTGAATTGGATGGCTCACACTGGACTGGACCAATTGGCTCAAACCAATTGCTGAAGTTTGAGACGTTGGAGGTGATGACAGAAGATAGAGAGCACAACCCAAGTCAATGGATTGTGTCATGCCACTGGATGACATATTATTGTTGCCCCTTCCACTTTCTGATGAAGCAATGCTATTGGGAAGTGATTGGTAGAAGGAAGCTTTAGGGACTGCTTGAGTGCCTAGCTTAGTGCCATTTTCCTGTGAGAATGAGAACAGTTTATTTTCCTCATTGTAAATGAAGGCAAAGGAATTTGGAGATCTTTTTCTGTCAGTAATATGCAATCGTTGCTGACTATTATAGATCTTTGATTCTGCTTCACTTCTGGGAATTCCAGGCCAGGTACTTCTCATAGTAGTAGTTCCACTAGCATATATGTGTGGACTACAGAATTGCAAGATTCTAGTACCTGATTTATAGAAAGACCTATCAATTCCAAAAGCATCGTACCCAAGTAGAAAACAAGAAATTAAGAACTGTAGAATTAGATGCCATCTTGAATTTTCATTAAGACCAAATCAGTAACCAGCAATTCCAAAGTTTGTCCATCCAAGATCATCGGAGGAACTTGGGAATACCATAAGTTAAAAGTACCATGAAAAATTGGTGAGCAACTTCAACTTAAAACTAAGCAGAACCTTAAAAATAGACATGGTAGAAATAAATGGACACCCTAGGCAGGCCAAATCAATCGCTGACTTTTATAGGTGATTCAATGAACTGCAGAAGCTTCTGAGAAAGCTCAGCAATTTGCTTATACTAATGGTGTGTGAGAACAAGAAGTGTAATACAGTAATGTATAGTTCAATTTCATCCTCGGCTTCAGACTAAATAGCAAGCAAAATAACCCAATTCAAATCACAATTAGAGACAACAAGCAAATAGTCTTCTTAGAACTTGGACAAGAATCCAAAACCTTTATAATTGGACAGAAATTTCTCAGAACTCAGGTAAAGGGATTCTGATTGAGATTTTCTTCGACGCATGTTGTGTCCATCAAGACGTTTCCTGCAGCTTCTCTTGACCTCATCAAACTCCCCCAAAGAATGGAATCTACAATACTTAAAAACATAAACCATATGAACCTTGAAAAGAAAATTATACAACAATCAAGAAAAAAAAACTACACAGCCAACATTAGAATTGAAACAAATTCCTTGTCCATCAAAACCATGTTGTTGATTTCATACGTATACCTGCTGCATTGTTGGCAGAACCTCTGCTCTTTGCCCCCTACAATCACAGCTGGGGTCTTAGAGTGGCGCTCGCAAACCCTGTGGCGCCGATGATAGTCCCTGCAGTTACTGAGGTCTGACTTGCATCCATCAACTAAACATGAAACAGATTGTGTTCCACCGAGCACACGAGCCCTTTTTGACGACCCTGAAGGTGATGACACCATTGTTGAAGCCCCCAAGTCCTTCAACCCAGCTGCAGATCTCTCTTCCAAATCAGATATTCTACCAAGCTTCAAGTCGACCATAAGTCCTCCTCCTCTATTCTTCTGCCCTGCCAAGCTACTGGAATCAACCAGGCTAGCAAGGCTGCTGTCCTCTTTTGGCTCCAACTCAATTGAATCCCAAGGAAATTCCTTCCAATCCCAGTCCATAGCAAGCAAGTAAACCTCTTTCACAACTTATTCACCTTAAAAACAATAACACAAAAGTGAATACTTCAAGCAGAATGAAAATGAAAGAATATAGAATCAATGCCTTTTTTTTTTTTTGTCTGTTTTGTCAAAAGAGAATGAACAGAAATGAGTGATTCATAGAAGCCAAAAGGCAAAACATCAAGAACAGTGAATTAGAGTTTCTTGAAACTTATGATGGGGCAACAAAGATAGTCAAATTGAAGAAAAGCTGTAAAAGAGAACAAAAAGAATAAAAATTCAACCTTTTTTCTTGTTTGGAGTCTTGGAGATACATATCTGATATGCCATATATAGAGGGAGCAGTGTACTTAATTTTTCAATAAAAACTGACAGAAGAACTTCCAAGAATATGGATTAAAAAACATGCAATATCCTTGTTCCGTCCGGCAGAAGGCAAAGACAAAGGATTCATTCAGGGGTCAATTTGGAATTATTGAGGAGCTCAACAAATCCAGCTTGATGAGCTATAGGGACAGAAAGAAAGACAGAATACACTAAACATTATTATAATATAAAGGGAGCTGAGAATTACTGCAAGAAAGTCCCATCATCTAAGTGCCAATAAGTATAGAAGCACCCTATTTTTTACATTATTTTTTTTCTTCCGTAACCGCTGACATAGTTTGATGTAATTGGTGCAAAATAAAAGTGGAACCAGTAGTCTAGAAGAAAATGATGTTTCTCCAACTAAAATAAGCCATGTCAGCTGAGGAAAGTTGTAAAAAATGTTATCCTTAAAGCATTATTCTTTTTGAGTATAATTGGTATTGTTAGATTTGTTTTCTCACTTCTGTTGTGTCTCTGTTGGTGCCGTTCTCAATGCCTGGTTGAAATTTTTTATCAGGTGGACTGTTGGTGTGGAAACTAAATAACTTGAATATTAAAATGTGAAAGTGAAAGGAAAAATAACAAGATAGAAGCCCATGGCAAAGTTGCTTACAACTTTGTAATCTATTAGTAGACAATAAAATATGTGAGAGAGAGAGAGTAGAAAAAAAAAGTACAAAACAGAATAAGGAAGCTCCAAAAGGGAGCCAGGCAAGCACAAGGTTATCTGTATGGAGTAGTTTTTTTTTTTTTTTTTTTTTAAATGAGTGTATAGAAACGACTATCTTAGTTATTTTTTTGGTGGGTGTAAAACAGTTTCAGTTTGTATGCAACAAGTATAACCTCTATATATATATATATATATATATATATATTGTGCAATCGATGACAAAGGTTCCATTTTGTTTCCAAAGCAGTATGATATATCCCAGTACAGTAATGGTATTGAAAAATCTTCGTACGAGTAGTTGTTATTGCTCGGGGAAAAAATATATTAGAATTCGATCAAAGTGATGGAAGCCATTCTCTCGTGTTTCTTGGACAACCCATTCCTTTCGTGTTATGTAAAATTGTGAGTCCCCCCAGGTTAGTAGCAGAATTTTGTTTTTAAGGGTTTTTTTTTTGGGGGTCAATAATTAATAATAGTTGTGAGAAAATGAAATTGTTTGGTCCCCATCTTTTGGCATAAACATATTTTCTTTCTAATGTCATTTTTCACTGAAACAGACAGCATCATTATCTTTCTTATCAATTAAGGATCCACTCTAATTTTTTTAGTAGTTGAATCTCTCTTTCTCTGTAGACTTGCTGACCTTGCCAATGTGTCATACCAAACTTAGGTGACTTTTACTATTTTGGTTAAAAACTTTTGACAAGATTCCCACCGTGAAAGCTTAATTTGGTGCGGAGACCATTGCTAAAGCTACAAATTAGTTGCATCTTGATGCTTCAAGTAGCCTTTCATGGGTTACATCAATCTGTGGAAGCAATTATATCAGTTAGCTAGCTAGGATAAGATAAATAATGTGATTAAACCTTTACTTTTATTTATATTGGTAAGATTTGGACTTTAACCATCTCACTCCCTTGCCTCTCTAGCCTAAGCCCAAGTAGGAGGGCTACTAGCCTAATACCAATTATCTTATTCGTGTTGGTCAGTATTCAATTGTACAAGTATTTTTTTTTCTCCTTAAATTAAAAAAGGGTTCACAAGTGTAGTTACTATCTCAACACCACTTAAACTTCTCACATTATATTCTGACATGAAACCACCTAGTGAGACTATCACTACTCGAACCCATAATTTCTAAACTCGTAAATGTAATTGGTCACGAGAACTTCCTACTACTAGGCGAACTCTCCAAGTGGTATTAGGCTAGTGTTTAATCCTTAAAAAGCTATCTTTGCCTAATTTAAAAGCCACTGGTCTACTTTCCTCAATTTTCTTTGCACCAACGCCATGCATATGCACAGAGAATGTCTTATTCCTTCATATTCATATTATGTGGATAATCTAGTCAGTCTATAATCATTTGTCGGCAATAGCTTTCTTATTAGGCTGTGCAGGACACGCGTTCACATTTACTCGCGCACATAATCCTTTTGATAGATAAAAAAGGAAAATTCAGCAAATATTCACTCCATAAAAAAAAAAAATAATAATAAAAAAAAAGGTGGCTTTTTTTTAATCTTTTTTAATTCTTATAACTTCTAAGCAAAGTGGGTTGGGTATATATAGAATCTTCATACATCATGCCACTTTTTCTTCTCTCTTTTATTTATTATTATTTTTTTTTTAAGTTTCTTTTTCCTCTTTAGCATGTATCATGGATGAGTCATAAAAACAACTTCATGATGCTTATATAAGCATGGTAGACTTCTAAAACATAATTCTCTATCAATAAGATATAGAATATACCTCTTTGCTTTGGTGTCCAATACATTGCTCTATGATCATTGGGACTTATAAGATATTGGAGATGTCTCTTTGCTTGTAAGGGAATATCAAGCATTAGCATTTATGTTCTAGATATACTAGGTCTCAGTTAGTTCAATTGGTAAAGTCTCATGATAGTTGAATAAGAGATCTGAGATTTAATCCTCCATCTACACCAAAAACCTATTAGTGACTTGGTCTGATGATAAAGGGTTATCATTAGGAGTGAATGTTATAGATTGAAACTCTCTAAAAAAATGTTCAATGCATAAAAAATTACATAAATGAGGTTCTCTTTCAAGGATTTATTAAAGAGCTAAGCCTGATGACCTAATAATGTTAAATAAAGAAATTAAGAACCTAATAACTTTTGTAAAACTAGCAACGTTTATTCTCTTAATATCTGGGTGGTAAGAGCACCTGAAAGTTCAATTGACTTATACATGGTGGTGTTTCTTCCAATTCCAAATACTTGCCTACTTGGTCTTTACATACATATATGTCGCCATACACCAATGAAGATATATAGTTTTATATACATTAGGGATAAGCACAACGCACACACATTATATATATATGTAAAATACTTAAGACCAATATGTACAATAAAAAATATTGCTCACATGAATATTAAGCGTTAATTTAATGTTAGAATACCCATAAAAACCAAATCAAAAAAAGAATACCCATAAAAAAAAATAAAAAGATAGCATATCTATTATATTATGTTTATTTGTTAGGTTTTCCTCTTCTTCTTTTTTTTCCTTTTTTAGAGAGTTAGGTTTGTTTAATTTAAATAAGTGGTGTTGTAATTTTTTTCATATTCAAGATTCCACTTAAAATTCTCATATAATGATTTTAAAAAGTGAGTTTCAGTTAGTTCAATTGATCCTATAAATTGAAATTCTATCATACTTTTTTTTTTTTTTTTAATGCAAGTAAAGTTATGTCATAGTTTCAGGATTTTGGCTAGTCCAACAGATTGGGAAACTTGTGGGGTCAAATTTCAATAGAACAAAGCACAAACTTATGCACATTTTATGAAAAATAATAAGTTACTACATAAATAATTTATGGTCCCAAAACTTTTGAAAGGTAAAAATGATTTTATAATTTTTTTTTCTTGGATTAAAACTTTTGCTTTATTTTTCCCCTTTTTTTCTATCCTCATTTTTTCTTATATAGCTTTTGAACCCCCTAAGGAGAAATATTTTATTTATATTTTTTCCAATGAAATTTTTATATATGTAATAACATAAAATAAAAGAGAAAAAAATTTAAAAATAAAAAACATATGGGGTAGGTGGAGCAATTGCCCCCCGCAACCCCTGCCTTTGCCATTGCGTCTAAACACATGAATCTAGATCATTTTTTCCTCAACCCATCCAGTTTTTCTCCTTTTTTTTCACTTTTTTTTTTTTTTTTGGTTGGTGATGGGGTAAGAAATCGCGGAACATTGGGCCTGACGGATTCGGACTCATGGGCCAATATTAAGCGTGGGCCGAGGACTTAGCGACACTTAAAATACTTGGTGTACACGTTTGGAATCCGAGGGAACCCTAGGAAAATCAGGATGTTCGCACAAAGAGAATTCTAGAAGATCCGCCTTAGTGAAAAACCCACTCTACAAGGAAATACTTGTCCATCACGCTTGGGATTGTTAGAGGAAGAGTCCCATAAGGAAAAGACTTCTAGTCCAAGGAAGGGAAGCCGATTTTCTTCTACTATAAAAGCTTCAATACCCTCGCAAATCAAGGTACGCATAATTTACCCTCTCTAGCACTCTAGAGTTGTGAGAATAGTTCTAACTTGACCTTCGGAGAGTATTTGGCCGGCACCACACTGGTGCTCTCTAAGGTTTTCTTTCGATTGTTTTTGTTGTGCAGGTTCGCTTCGAGTCGTGAGTGCTGTGTGACCTATTGGTGATATTTTCGGCATCATCAGTTGGCGCCGTCTGTGGGAAACGTAGCACATTATCGCTTCCTGGACAAAAGAGTTACATGGTACTCACTCGCTCAATGGCGACCACTAACGACGTTCAAGAAGAAGAAGCCCCTACAACTGCTCTTGAGAGACAGGTCAGGACGCTCGCCACAGCCGTGGAGCGCCTCACCAAACAAAACCACGACCTAGAAGAGCAGCTGAACCAGAAAAATGCGGCTCCCAATAACCAATAAGCAAATCAAGAAGGGACCAGCGCTGAAAGGAAGAATCATGAAGGACCACAGGCTAGCAACGCCCCAAGCAGACCAGAGCGACGGGACACTAGCATTCCTTCTCTGGCAGATACGGCTCTGCCACCCATCATCGCGGAGATACTGGCGATGAAGGAACAGATGGAAGTGATGATGAACGCTTTCAAGGGATGAGTGTCCAGTGATCTTGACGACCTTGTCAACCGGACTGACTCGCCATTTACGACAACCGTCAACTCCTTCCCCCTGCCAAGTAAGTTCCGCATGCCAAATATGGATAGTTATGACAGGGTCAAGGACCCTCTAGATCACCTAGAGACCTTCAAGACCCTGATGCACCTTCAGGGAGTGGCAGACATGATTATGTGCAGGGCCTTTCCTACAACCCTAAAGGGCGCAGCAAGGATTTGGTTCAGCCGGCTAGCACCCAACTCTATCAGCACCTTCAAGGAGCTAAGCGCTCAATTTACTACGCACTTCATTGGAGGACATCGGTATAAGAAGTCCACAGCTTGTTTAATGAATATCAAGCAGCGAGAGGAGGAGACATTAAGGGCCTACATATCACGCTTCAATAAAGAGGCGCTCTCGATCGACGAAGCCGACGACAAGATACTAGTAGCAGCATGCACGAATGGGCTAAAGGGGGGTAAGGTTTTGTTCTCCCTATACAAAAACGACCCAAAGACCATGTCAGAGGTGCTTTACAGGGCCACCAAATATATGAACGCTGAAGACGCGCTATTAGCCCGAGAAGATAGGCCCAAGAAAAGAGACAAGCAAGAAGACCCCCGACAGGACCAGGGGCGAAAGAAAGGCAGGATGGGAGACCGAAGGGAGGAGAGACACCCTAAACCCATGGGCGGAAGGTTTATAAGTTTCACCCCGTTAACCGCCCCGATAGACCAAGTCCTAATGCAGATTAAAGACGAAGGGGCCCTGACGTTTCCGGGAAAGCTGAAGAGTGATCCCAACAAACGATCCAGGGACAAATATTGCCGCTTCTACCGTGACCATGGTCACGACACAGCCGATTGCTACGACTTGAAGCAGGAAATTGAAGCCCTTATCCAACAATGAAAGCTACAAAAGTTCGTCAGCAATGAGAGAACGGATCCACCCCCACAAGAACAACACCCCCGGCGAGAGAACGAGCAACTAAGACCTCCCATAGGAGACATAAGGATGATAATTGGAGGAACAGTTGCAGCTGGGTCTTCAAAAAAGGCTTGCAAAACGTACCTCCGGATGGTGCAGAGCGTCCAGTTGACGGGCACCGTACCGAAGATAGCAAGGAGAGAAGGCCCCATTATCGAGTTCTTAGAAGAAGATGCACGACGCCTACACCATCCACACGATGATGCCCTCGTCGTCAGCATACGGGTAGGAGACTACAACATGCACCGGGCGTTGGTCGACAACGGCAGCTCAGTCGATATCTTGTACTATCCGGCGTTCCAGCAAATGAGGATTGACAAGGAGCGATTGATGCCGACGAACGCCCCGCTCGTTGGTTTCGGAGGGATCCGGGTATTCCCTTTGGGCGCAGTCTCGTTACTAGTGACGGTAGGCGATTATCCCCAGCAAATCACCAGGGACGTAACCTTCCTGGTGGTCGATTGCTCGTCCGCTTACAATGCTATCCTCGGACGACCCACGCTCAACTCGTGGAAGGCGGTGACATCAACTTACCACCTAATGATCAAATTTCCTACGGATTATGGAGCAGGAGAGCTCCGCGGAAGTCAAATGGCCGCACGGGAATGCTATGTGGCTATGATGGAGATGGAAGACCAAATCCAGGCCTTGAACATAGAAGAGCACCGAACGGGGGCAGAACCAACAGAGAAGCTAGAGGAGATAACTCTTGACAGCTCCAATCCGGACCGAACAACCAAGATCAGAACGCTCGCCAAACCCGCAATCCGCCAAGAGCTCATAACTTTCTTAAAGAGCAATCAAAATGTGTTCGCCTGGAGTCATGACGACATGCCAGGAATCGATCCCTCGGTCATGGTACATGAATTGAATGTATTGCCCTCCTTTCCACCCGTCCGACAGAAGAAGAGAGTGTTTACCCCGGAACGAGACCAAGCAATAGCGGAAGAAGTCCGCAAACTACAAGAGGCAAGCTTCATTAGGGAAGTCTACTATCCCGATTGGTTAGCGAATGTAGTAATGGTTAAAAAAGCGAACGGCAAGTGGCGGATGTGCATGGACTTCACCGATCTTAACAAGGCGTGTCCCAAAGATAGCTATCCCCTTCCAAGGGTCGACGTCCTAGTAGACTCGACGGCCCAACACCAGTTACTGAGCTTCATGGACGCTTTCTCAGGTTATAACCAGATCCGCATGCACGAGGCCGATCAGGAGAAGACTTCGTTTGTGACCAGTCAAGGCCTCTTCTGCTACAAGGTAATGCCATTTGGCCTAAAAAATGCGGGAGCGACATACCAAAGGCTAATGAACAAGATGTTCGCGCAGCAAATCGGGAGGAATGTCCAGGTCTTCGTCGATGACATGCTAGTGAAGAGCCGGAATGAGGAAGACCACCTGGAAGATCTTAGGGAAACATTCGGCACGCTTCGATCCTATAACATGAAGTTCAATCCGGGAAAGTGCGCATTCGGCGTAACAGCAGGAAAATTCCTGGGATTCATGGTATCTCAAAGGGGGATTAAGGCTAATCCAGACAAAATCCGAGCCATAATAGAGATGGCACCCCCGAGAAATGTGAAGGAAGTACAAAGCCTTAACGGAAAGATAGCGACATTAAATAGATTCGTGTCGAGAGCCACGGATAAGTGTTTGCCCTTCTTCCACACGTTAAAGAAGTCTTTCAAGTGGACAGACGAGTGTCAGCGAGCATTCGAAGAGTTAAAAGCCTATCTATCCTCACCACCTCTACTGAGTCCCTCGTAACCAGGTGAAGAACTCTTCCTCTACTTGGCTGTCTCCCTTGTCGCAGTCAGCGCGGCCTTAATCAAAGAAGATGACAGGGTACAGAAGCCTGTATACTACGCCAGCCGGGTGCTCCGCGGTGCCGAAGAAAGATACCCACCTATGGAGAAGCTCGCTTTTGCGTTAGTCACGACGGCTCGCAAGCTCAAGCCCTACTTTCAAGCCCATACCGTGAACGTAATGACCGACAAGCCCTTGCGAAGGGCATTGAGCAATCCTGAAGCTGCGGGTCGACTGATGCTGTAGGAGATAGAGTTGACCGAATTTGATATCAAATACCGCCCACGTGCAGCCATTAAAGGACAGATCGTAGCCGACTTCATAGCAGAATTTACTCATGACGTAGACAAGGGGGCAGAAGAGTCCCCTCAGTGGAGCATATATACCGACGGATCATCCAATAGGCGAGCCGGGGGAGCCGGCATCGTATTGCTGTCACCTGAAGGAGACAGGATTGAATGTATGGTCCGTCTAGACTTCCCCACCACCAACAATGAAGCGGAATACGAAGTAGTGGTAGCAGGCCTTGACCTAGCCAAAGCCGCAAGAGCCAAGAGCGTAATCATTTACTGCGACTCTCAGGTCGTAACCAATCATGTGAACGGAGATTATGAATGCAAGGGGGAAAGGATGAAGAGATATCTTGATCAAGTAAGGGTGAGAATCAACGACCTAGAAGCCAAGGTCATCCAAATTCCCAGGGAAGAAAATGAGCTCGCCGACCGGTTGGTCAAAACCGCTTCAGTAGATCATATGATAACACCGGGTAATGTACTTTCTTTTGTTCAACTTTCTCTACTAATAGACCCCGGCAACATGCAGGAGATATGCTCCGAAAGTAATTGGACCACACCGATAATTTCATACTTGAAGAACGGGTTACTGCCGGACGAGAAGGAGGCGGCAAGGAAACTAAAGGTCCAGGCGGCGAGGTTCGTCTTGATAAAAGACATCCTGTACAAGAGAGGTTTCTCCCATCCATATCTAAGATGCCTGGGAGCTGAAGAGGCAGACTATGTAATGAGGGAAGTACACGAAGGGATATGCGGGAACCATTCTGGATCGAGGTCGTTGGTGCACAAACTAGTACGAGCTAGGTATTACTGGCCAACCATGCAGAAGGATGCCGAGTCTTACGTTAAGAGCTGCGACAAATGCCAGAGATTCAGCAATATTATTAGACAGCCAACCGAGGAGCTGACCCCGATGACGGCTCCATGGCCGTTCGCTCAGTGGGGACTAGACATTATGGGACCTTTCCCAACGGCGATACGACAGCTGAAGTTCTTGGTAGTGGGTATTGACTACTTTACAAAATGGGTAGAGGCGGAAGCTTTGGCCACCATCACGGAGAAGAACATTAGAAGTTTTGTCTGGAGGTGCATCATATGCAGGTTTGGTATTCCTAGAGTCCTTGTCTCAGATAACGGGAGGCAATTTGACAATGACTACTTCCGGGAGTTTTGCTCCCAGCTAGGAATAAAAAACCACTACTCGTCACCCGCCCATCCTCAAGCTAATGGCCAAGTTGAAGTCACGAACTGATCCCTGCTTAAAATTATCAAGACTCGGCTCGAGGGGGCAAAGAGCATATGGCCTGAAGAATTGCCAAGCATACTATGGGCATACAGGACAACGGCGAAGACCCCAACTGGAGAGACGCCATTCCGACTAACGTACAGGAGCGAGGCGGTCATCCCGGCTGAAGTTGGGCTCACAAATTACAGGATTCACAACCATGACGAGAGCAGGAATGACGAAACAATGCGGCTACAGTTGGACCTGATAGACGAGGTTAGGTCAGCGGCGGAGCAAAGGCTCGCTAGATACCAGGATCGCATGGCCAGACACTACAACTCTCGGGTCCGACACAGAGACTTCCAAGTAGGAGATCTCGTACTCAGGAAAGTCATGGGAGCAGCTAGAGACCCTACACAGGGAAAGCTCGGCCCCAATTAGGAAGGACCTTACCGAGTTACGTCATGGCAAAGGAAAGGAACCTACCACCTGGAGACGACAGACGGAAAGAAGCTGCCTCATCCATGGAACGCCGAGCACTTAAGAAAGTACTACCAGTGATGGTAACACGGCGAACAGCAACGGGCCCCTGATTGACCAGTTTATTTTAAGTTTTTTAATTGTTAGTTTTTCTTCAACTATTTTTTGCTACAATCTAGTAGTGCCTTTTTAAAGCCCAAGGGGGCAGGCACTTTTCCCTTACGCATTTCTATTTAGAATAATAATCAGATACAATTTTGATTTTCTACATGGATTTGTTATTATTATAGTCCACAAGATGGACGGATCATCCTACAAGGGTGACGAATGTAGTCCAAAATGGACGGTTATAAAACACGACCATAAAATGGACGGACCATCCCACGAGGATGACGATTGGAAGTCCAAAATGGACGAGTCCAAAATCAGTCCACAAAGTGGACGGATTGCCCTACAAGGGTGACGAATGTAGTCCAAAATGGATGGATATAAAACACGACCATAAAATGGACGGACCATCCCACGAGGATGACGATTGGAAGTCCAAAATGGACGAATCCAAAATAAGTCCACAGCGTGAAAGAACTATCCACAAAGTGGACGGATCACCTAAACGGTGGTATAATTTACATTCTCCACAAAGTGGACGAATCACCAAAACAGTGAACATATTTACAAGTCCTCAAAGTGGACGGATCACCAAAATGGTGAACATAATTACAAGTCCACAAAGTGGATGGTCACTAAGGTGATATAAAACTGCCCTCAAAGCGGACGGATCACCAAAACGACAAACAAAATTACAAGTCCAAAAATGGACGGACAACAAGATTTTGAAAAGTTGACGGTCCATACCTGTCTTCAAGGTAGACGGATAATCCAAATGGACGGATCAATCAACACTAAAAATAATTGAAGTCCACACTGTAGACGGAGTATACTCAGATAGACGAGTATTTTCTTAAAAATCTCTCCTTCATGAGGAGGACGGACTTTTAAACAAGTTCCAAACAACAATAGAAAGCATAAAAATAAAGTATAACATTAATAAGCGAATAAAAAGCCCAGGAGGCAAGTGTTTAATACAATAAAAAAAGAGGACGGATTGTTCTCAAATTAAATTACAAAAAGATAAGTAATATCAATCTACTTTTTTTGGGTTGGCAACTTGGGCATCCTTCGACAGGACAGATTCTCCGTCACCTTGAACAGCATCTTCACCAAAAAGGTCGTCTGTATTCTCTGAAGCGGCGGGCAGAGCAGATGTCTGATCTTGATCATTGACGGTTATCATTGACAAGTCCAGGTCAGGGTAGGCCTTTTTAAGCTGACGGAGTGCATCGTCAAAGCCTTGAAGGAACGATCCCCCCAACTCTTTCAACAAAGCCTCGGAGTCTCGATACTCACTGACAGCGTCCTCCTTGGCTTGACGGAGCTTTTCCTTCAAGTCCTTTATCTCCTCGTCTTTACCCTTCAAGGCCTTCCTAACTTCCTTCGTCCTCTGCTCAAGCTCTTTCGTAGTCTTCTTAGACAGGTCGAACTTCTTCTCCATTGTGGACTTCCACTTATGAAGTTGACCGAGTTCGTCCTCCGTCTGCTCAACTTTTGCCCGTACACGTTCCAGAGCCGCCTCACGGTTTAGGCACCGGTCCATCAAGCCCTTCATCATAACCAAGGACTGAAATAAACAAGTTAAAATGGTGTTAAACAGAAGGCTAAGAAAAGTGGACGGACACATATTGACGGATAAAAATTACCTGTGCAACGGCGAACAGACCCATCTCCCCCATTGCCTCCGTCGAATGATTTCCCAGATCCTCGTAATCCTCCGTGGAAATTATCGACGAAAGTTTCTCCAACGCAAATTTCGAGTCATCACGGAGAAGAGGAGGAGGCTTCTCCTGGTTGGTGGACGGGGCCTGCATTAAGCCCTTGCTGGATCCATGTTTTGCTGGGAAGACGGTCTTCGCTCCCTCAGCCATCAAGCCCACAACGGGTTCCAAAGGAACCTTCTGCTGCTTATGTGGACGGTCAGACTTGGGCGGCTGCTTCCTCTTCGCCGACGACCCCAACCCCTTGGGAACCACAACTTCGCCCATCTCCTTTTGTTTGACGGCTAGCGATTTTATCAGTGCCCTCCTCTTTGCGTCGTCCATTTCTGTAATACAGGACGGATGAAGCTATTTACACAAGTTAAAGACTAATTTCGAAAAGTAAAAGTTGACGGAGTTACGTCTGTGGACTCTTTTGTCGTATGTAATGGCTTCACGGGTAGGTTCGGGACCGTCACAATACCAGTGTATTGTTTTTGGGTTCACTAACTTGGCCCAGGTCCTTTCTTCCGGCTTAGTCTTCTGGAAAATCTTTTCAAGGAAACCAAATTCCTCAACACTAACTTGTGGGCGTCGTCTACCTGCAGAGAAATAGACGGTTATAAAAATTATAATGGACGGTATGAAAAGGATTATAAACTTCGGATGGGTGCATACGTGAAGGGTGAATTACTCCCCAAGTTGTGTCAACAAGCATGTACTCTGTCTCCCCAAGACGGTTCATCCACATGTTACCCTCTAGAAAAAAGTAACGACTCTTCTAGTCTCTATTTAAGTCGGGAGTCTCAAAGATGACCTTCAACAAAGGGCTTCTACTAGCAAAACTGTACATCCCCCTTGATCTATCGATCTCATCTGGACGGTGGCAATGAAGGAATTCACGCACCATCAACCTCCTACGTCCGTCCGTCATTGCTCCATAGAGGATTTCCATCGCTATGAAGACCCTCCAGGCGTTTGGAGATATTTGGGTGACGGACAGTCCCAGATAATATAAGAGTTCTCTATGAAGTGTACTTAGTAGAAACCGAAGTCCTGCCTTCAGCATCTGCTCGTACACTTCGACACCTTCTACGCCTTCGTAGTAACACTTCTCCGACACATATGGTAGACGGATGGAAATGTTGTCTGGAATTTGGAAGTTTGTCCTAAAAGTGCTGAAGTGTCTCTCCTTGATGACGGATGTGAATCTATGCACCGTCCACTCTGGTAGCATTATGAACTCCCTAAGTCCACCAGCACCAACAACGGGTCCCAGTGCTTGATCCCCGTCATCACTAGAAGAACCTTCTTCCTCAACCATCTCCATATCCTCATCTGTTGAGGATGAAGAAGAAGCAGACAAACTCCTATCTTCGCCAGGACTCTCTTGGTCTTTATGACCGGACGGGTATACCTCCTCGTATTTCGTCCCGTCACGGACCACTGACTAGTTACTTGACGCACTAGACATTTCCTACAAATTGACGATAAAACCTAAGACTGACGGGTCTAAAATTGTTGACGGGTGTGTAGGTCTAACAAAAATGTAGACACAAAATGTAACATTGAAAAAAAAAATGATGATGAAAAACGAGAATGAAGCACTTACCACACTGTGCAAAGAGTAGTTGATGGATGAAATAGCCGACGGGTATAGATTCTCAACAGAATGCTCTGACAAGGCTGACGACTCCTCTCTGACAACGATTTCTTGCTGAAAATATTGGAAATGAGGGAAGAGAGGTACGCTATATATATGAGAAATGCACGGAAGACGAAGAGACGCTTCGATTCGATACACCATCCAATCCAAGAATGACACGTGGCCTGCCTCATTAATGTGACAACCTAGCAACACGCGTCCACGAATTGTACCCTTTAAGGAGTCGTCAACTTCATGAATCTTCATCCGTCAATATGTTCCATCTGGGAACGTCATAGTTTTCAACCGTCACCATTAGCAATCCTTGATCGTCATGCCCAGTTATATTTAACCGTCACCCTAATGATCCGACCACTTAAAAACATGACGGACCATAGGGTGAAGGGGGCAACTGATGAGGTAAGAAATCGCGGAACACTGGGCCTGACGGATTCGGACTCATGGGCCAATATTAAGCGTGGGCCGAGGACTTAGCGTCACTTAAAATACTTGGTGTACACGTTTGGAATCCGAGGGAACCCTAGGAAAATCAGGATGTTCGCACAAAGAGAATTCTAGAAGATCCGCCTTAGTGAAAAACCCACTCTACAAGGAAATACTTGTCCATCACACTTGGGATTGTTAGAGGAAGAGTCCCATAAGGAAAAGACTTCCAGTCCAAGGAAGGGAAGCCGATTTTCTTCTACTATAAAAGCTTCAATACCCTCGCAAATCAAGGTACGCATAATTTACCCTCTCTAGCACTCTAGAGTTGTGAGAATAGTTCTAACTTGACCTTCGGAGAGTATTTGGCCGGCACCACACCGGTGCTCTCTAAGGTTTTCTTTCGAATGTTTTTGTTGTGCAGGTTCGTTTCGAGTCGTGAGTGCTGTGTGACCTATTGGTGATATTTTCGACATCATCAGTTAGGTCTAGTTTTCTTGGAGTTTTATAGCAATTTGTGATGGCTGATTTATTATTACCACTTTGTATAATCTAATCATTAATTGTCATCTGACCATGCTAGTGGCTTATTTAACACACCATTGTGAGAACCGTGACCCAAAATATATATAAATATATATATATATATATATATATATATATATATATTTATTTATTTATTTATTCTTGTGAAAAAAGAGAAAGGGATGAAAACTCATCTTCCACAACTACGGTAGAAAATCTTAAGATGAAAATTCAACTGTTGATATTTATACCACTAAGTTAAGGGACTTACAATGAAGCAACTACTTAATTTAATTCCTAAGGAAAATTAAGAAAAACTCTAAAACTTTCATTTCCTTTTTTTTTTTTTTTTTTTTTTGTTGAAAACTCTAAAACATTCATTGATAATTTAAAAAAAAAAAAGTAAAAGAAAAATACATTAAATGCTTGAATAATTATTAGGCTTTAGTCCTAAGTACATTCTATGAAAAGAAAAGTACAAAACTTTATTCTCTAGTTACAATTTAAAAACAAAGTAAAAAAAAGGAATTACAAGTAAAGAATTAATCATAACATCCCAAAGTTTAGGCTTGGGGGGCTAAGTAACCAATTTGGAAGATGTTATGCACCCAACTTTCTTGACCTAAGTTAATATATTCTCTAGTTACAATTTAAAAATAAGGTAAAAATGAAATTACAAGTAAAGAACTAATCATACATCCCAAAGTTAGGCTCGGGGGCTAAGTAACTGGTTTGAAAGGTATTAAGTACGGCCACCTTGCTCAACCTACGTTAATCTCCTAGAGTAAAATGGCCAATATAAACAATTCACTATTCCAACAAACAAATAATTACAAAATCATTCAAAGCAACACGTGGAAATAAATAACTCCATAGTTCAAACTCGCATGATGCACGAAAACGACTCACAAGGAAGGTGATATGAGGTTATTCATGAACATAAAATATAGATAACGTGAGAAAACAGAAATTATTAAAACAGAAAATATCTTTCTTTTTATTCATATTTTATATGGTGCCAAAATTATTAAAACATGCTGGAATTTTAATTATTGATGCATTGATATGTTATAAGATGCATGGAACTCTAGATCTAAAACATGTGACTAATTAAAAACCCTAAATCAATATGTTTAAATTAGAATCCTAAATCTACATAGTTAAACTATGAATCTTAAATCTACATGTTAAGTTCTTCTTAAAAAAATAATAATAATAATCTACATGTTAAGTCATGAATCTTTTATCATAGAATGAGACGCTAATGTATATGTAGATGCATTAACATGTTATGCTACATATTATTATTAGATATAAAAATAGAAATAAAATATAATATATATTATTGTTAGCAGAAATCCTGAATTCAATCTCTGTCCCTACTCTACCTCTCATTTAAAATTTCTCTGTACTGCGTGTAAGGGGAAGCGTTAAAATTATGTGGATAAATGATTAAATCTATCATTCTTTAATAGCTTAAACTTTAAAAATAATCGATAATTTAACAATTATAACAAAGGGTTGAAAATCTATTCTAAAACATATCATGATTGGTTGACGGCCACAAGGTGGATTTTGGTTCTATTCACTCCTAAGATCGTACTTGATCTTGAACTTGTTGAGATCTCCTCCTGATATGGTTTCTCCAGAATAATTAATGACAATTGTGAATGGATCTTTCCTTACAGATAAAGCAAGGAATGAATCCTCTGAAACTAAAGTGATCACTGTGTATGATGTGATGAAACTATTATGAAAATATGCATAAAATAAAAGAAAATTTGTAGCTATGGTGATGGAGGGCAAAAAATTATCTATTAAAAAAGAGCTCTACTATAAGTATATGAAAATTTTGATGCCTTTTGAGTTGGTATACCTCTCTTATTTATAGAGAGAAGTATTCTCCTTATTTTTAGGGACTAAAAGTTATGCAATTGATGATGAACTATGAGGTTTATCTCCCTTAAAGCTATGAAAAGTAGAGATAAAATCTTAATTTTTTTAGAAAATAAACAAGTCGGAGACAATTGTTGATAATTCAGCGTTTTCAGGTTTTCCAATTTGATTTTGACTTTCAGCCTTTTTTAAGAGATATGTAATTCAGCCTTTTAGGTGTATTTGGAGTCTCCCTCTGGCCTCTGGTAGTGTTCTTCCATGGTTCAAATTCTAATTAATTAAATAAAATAAATGCAATGTCTAAATAGATAAATACATTTAATTAGAATTTCATTAAAAACACAGCATTATCAATATGAAGTAGTTAAGTGTTTTTATGTGTAACATAATTAGAAATCATAACAATAGGATTAAATCTTTCAATTTGTTCTCTCAAAAAAAAAAAAAAAAAAAAAAAATCTTTCAATTTAAATTAAATTAATCTTTTTAGGACCTCTAGACACCCTATTCTGTTAGGTTCTATACCCGAGGTCTCCAGTCTCGATGACAAAAAAAAACCCTCAATCACTACCAAAATGAACAACACCATATATTAAGCTCACAAATCACTACCAAGCACAAATGGGGAAAAAATTGTTAAATATTTAATATTTTTATTGAAAAATAAAATCTAATAAACCTAACTTCTAAAAAAAGAAAGAATATTGTCTTACTAGGAACTAATTCTGTCTGTTAAACGCTTGCAATTGCACTCTTGGGTAGTGAGCTTATTAAGACTTTTGATAGTTAACCATTTTTAAATTTGTTAATTGAAGCCAAGACTTTTGTGAATCAATAACATTGTTTGGTTCTCCCATGGAGAAATTAGATTAAAATCCCCTCTCTCATGTGTTGTAAGGGCCGGACCTTAAATCGATCAGTTTGGTCAATGTTCTATAACTGGAATTTTTCAAAAACCAATTAATACCAGAAAATTGACAGTTCAACCTCTAAAACCAAAATGCGAATATGGTTTTAATCATTGTAATTTTTACCCAACAAAATTTTGACTAACACGCAGAATAAGGAGAATATGGGTCTAGCAACAAGTCTTACATTGAATTAAAGAATGTTAAGGTCCACAGAAAAGCTAGCCTACGCATTCAATACTTGAAATTCTTGAAGGAGTATGATATTTATAAAGGAAGAAGCGTAGCATCGTTCTCTATTTTCTCAATACAGGAGTATAGGACTTCCGAGAAGTTTTTCTCACAACAAAACTAGTCCTACATTGAAAAAAAAAAAGTTAAAACTAGTCCTACATTGGAAAAAAAGTTGTTAAATATGTTTGGGAAAGCATACTTAGATCAGTAGAAGAAGTTAAGAGGGGAGTTGGTGGATAACATTTTATTCATACTGCTATCAATAGACTGATGAAGTCACAAAGGCATAATTGAAAAAAGTCGGATACCTCATAAAGATTTCTTTCCAAACTAGTTTGAAGTTATTAGATATAAATTTTAAAAATCCAACAGTTAAATTAAATGCTCTTATTTTTTCTTTCATACTTGCAAAATTTCATGAAAATTAACGATCGATAATTATATCATCATGAATTAATGTTTAAATTTCTAGTTTTTGTGGTCTTAAATTATGCATAAAAAATAAGATAATGAACCGAATAGCAACTAACATCCTGTTGGAATATTTTTATAAAAATTACAATTTTTTATTAAATGCTTATTTTAGTGATTTGATGAAATAAGTTTTCTCTTTACCAAATTCAAACTCTTTATATTTGTAATAATTTGTGATTTATTTTGTATATAATGTTAGCATTTGAAGGACTATAAATAGTATTGACTATGTGAACATTTAGTGGCTCGATGTATATATATAGCAATATTTCCTTATCAAATACATTTCCTAATAAAACGCTTGTTTCCTTTCAAATGTTCTGACTTTTCAATAAGGGAAATTATTGACATAAATGAATATTTATTATTTGATTTATGAGAAATTCAAACTGGTTGTCAATGTTCACAAATCCTTAAGTATAAGGCTATTTTGTCTCAGCATATATAGAGATACATAGACCTCTAGCTATGTACGGTCAATGGGATGTACAAAAAACAAGTGTAGTTTTCTCTTGTCACTTTTACATGCAGCAACATATTTCTAAAACACTTGTATGATTTTTTTTCATCTTCTTTTAATGAAATATATATATATATATAGAGATGGGTTCAAGTTACACCTGATGTAACTATTTAGAGTTACACCTTTTTTAAACCGTTGGATTTAAGTAGATCCAATGGTTAAGAAAAAACCCTCATTATTACAAATATTCTTAATAGGATCACATTAATTACTCTCATTTATTTCATTCTAAATCTATCTCTAAACCCAAAAACTTCTGACTCTCTCTCTCTCAACGTTTCTCTCTCTTTGTCTCCTCCACCATTGTTCCACCTCTACAAGTTGCCAGCAGAAGAAGAAGAAAAAAAAAAAAAAAAAAAAAAAACCAATTCGAACACTAAGCAAGCTGAAACAACAATCTGAGAGAGAATGATATTTGCTCTTTTAGCCAAAATGTTGGAGCTGGTTTTAGTTTCTGTGTTTAATAAAAAAATAACTGCGTAATTGTTACTATGTTTAATAAAAAAATAACATTAGACATTTAATTACTTGTAACAATTATATTACTTGTTCAAAAGAGATAGCAGTCAGAGTACATGAGACATTTAATTTTTTTACTAGTCTGGCACTATAGAGATTAACTTGAATTGACTCCCTACTTTTTACTTTTATACTTTGAAAATTCTGAAAAATTGCTTACTGTGTCGGATGGATTTGAATATTATATTTATTCTTCTAATAATGAAGTTGCATAATCTAATCTTTGGCTTGCTAATCAATGTAATCATTGATGTGTATTTGGTGCTTTTTTCTCTCTGGACCTTGTGGATTCCCAATTATGATATGAGATTGAAAATACGTTTCTAAAACCTTCAGTTGTTTATATGGACGCATATGAGCAAAAACCTCTAATGTCAGTGTCCCACGGTTCTTTTTTTTTTTTTTTTTTGTCAGCAATCCATCCATGGAGGTGGAACAACCGTGGAGGAGAAAGAGATAGAGAGAGAAACATAGAGAAAGTCAAATATGACACTTTTTTTGAGTTTAGAGATAGATGTAAAATACAATAAATGAGGGATAATTAATGAGATTCTAATCAAAATATTAGCATTAATGAGAGTCTTTGTTTGACCGTTAGATCTACTTAAGTCCAATAGTTTAAAAAATGTGTAATTCTAAAAAGTTACACCAGGTGTAACTTGAACCCATCTCATTTATATATATATATATATATATATATATAAATATCCCTATTCCCTACTGCACTATATTTCTGGATTTCTGGGTAAAAAAAAATTACTATTTTGAGAGTTTTATATCCTACAAGTGATGTAGGCTTGTAAGAATAATCGGCAAAGTAGATGGGTTGTTGTATCCCGAGGACGACACACGTAATGTTGTTAGTCTACTATACCCAAAACCCTGCAGACGACGTGTATTGTCTCAATATAGTGACTTAGTCTACGCCTCAACTCTGCCATCTAAAAACATTCATGAATTGACGGCAATTTGATTCTCATGTTATGGGATTAATTTAAAGTATCATCTAGAGGTGATATCTCTTAACCGTTCTCTAATTTTATCGTAAATCTAATACTTATGTAATGTTATTATTTAAATGTTTATTTGAAGATTATCTATTTATGAATTACTGTTTTTAGGAATAGCATGTCCTATTTGAATGAAATTTGATATGCATATTAATATTAAGAACATAAAAAATATACAATTTAACGATTAGAGTTTCAAAATTCACATGATCAAACTTTATATGGGTTGAGATCTATACCTAACATTGAGATTTCTACTTGTATGGGTTGAAGTTGTTCTGACTACTTTAGCTGGGCTCCTGATCCACGTAGACCAAGCTTGAGAGAGAACACCCATCAACCCGCTCCTCCCCACCCTGAGGCACCATAGCATGTCGGGAATAAGGGAGGACATATTGGAACCAGCACTCTTTTTTTTCTTTTTCTTTTTTTTCTTTTTTTTTATCATTCATTCTTGAGATATAAAAGTCTCATGCATATTGAGTTTACATGACAAATTTCAGTTAATCTTTGTATGCTCCCTCTCCCAAGTTAGGAATAAAGAAGTATATTTAAGCGTAATTGGGTTCACAAGTTAATGAATTGATCAGCATATATAAAATCGATATATTTATTATTTATGATATCACTATTTGACTACCGATGAAACCACTATCGTATCATAAAACAAGAACCACTCAATCTTCCAGTTTTTTTTTTTTTTTTGTTCATTCTAGTTTTAAAATTGTGGTTGTTATTCTTAATCATATATGAAATATGTTCTCCCAAGCTAGATCTATAAGAGTTGCATTATTTGTTGGGAGGAAAGAGATTTTTAATTAGTTAAAATTCTCCACAAAATATATATATATATATTGCAACAAAGGAAAATATTGCAACTTAATGGTGTGACTAGGCCTCTCATCAAGTACTCAATTGGGAGGATAGTAATATTTTTTTTCTTTGGTATGATAATTGGTACATGAGGGTGCTTTGTTCCCAAAGTATGGTCATCGAGCGATTTATGAGATAGCTAGCTCTATATCTGCAAAAGCTTTAAATGTCATTTGAGAGGCCTTGACACATTAGCATGGCGGCCATCTAAATTAGAAGATCTTGTGGATTTTAGTGGGGTCTTCATCAAGTGAGATTGAAGCGTAGGAAGATAAAATGCACTGGTTTCCAGCTGAATAAGCTGCTTGTGTTTTCTAGGAGGAAAATAAGCTAGTAATTTATACAGCTGACTTTATCTGCTTGTAGTATGATGTTTCTAAAGCTTTTGGTAGTACTTTGTTTGCTGGTGTTTGTGTCTTCAGCTTGCATCAGCCGATTGTAGTTTTGGTATTATAAATCTTTTTGTATATCTTTTTGTTTTGCTAGAGTTAAGATAACTTATTCGTCCAAAAGAAGAAGAAGAAGAAGGTAAATTTTCTCTAGATATAAATTATAACCAAGAAATTTTTTATACATATAAGTAGGCAGCCTCTGCCATTTCTGCTAGCATAATTTTTATTTTTTGATCAGGGAGTAAATGCAAAATGTATTGTCTCTTACAAATTAAAAAGTATGCATAATTACATTACACCTATTCAATGTGAAGAGTTCAAAAGGGAGTATAAATTTGCATCTGGCTCAAGATATGTTCAAAATTGTCAGTTGGCTTCTCTATTTGATGGGTGTGCATCCCTTCATAAGTAGTCACTACAATGGCTTCATCTTTGGTAAGGCGTTGAACTTGCTTCTTTACGTTGCAACCTTGATACGTACACCGATAATAGCTTCTACAAAAGGAGAAAATAGAATTACAGTGCTTTCTTGGCATCTGTTCTAGCTATTTTGTAAAATAGGAAAGAGAAATATATTAAATTTACCATATCTTAATAATTTATTATTTTGAAAAAATCGATAATTTACAAAGTACAATATAAAGTAGGCATGATCATCATGTTATATTTTCTATATCACTGTGAAATGTGAATTAATTTCTCATCCTAATTTATGAATGCAGCAACCCATTGATATAGAATGTTCCGATATGGTTTAATCATTGGAAAAATTGCAGTCAGCAGTGTTATGTGAGAGTTAAGAACAACAAATTCTTCATTATCTAGCATAGGATAACCACTTAGAATAACAAAACAAATTGTGTTTAACAAATTAAATGATATGGCATTTATATCTTTTCATCGTGACAAACTCAAAATGACCATCATGGCAATTGGCTTCAAAGAAGTACTGTTTCAACTTTCAGCATCAAACAACAAAATGAAAATTACAATGTTCATACACGATATAGGTATTGATACCTAATTTTGAGAATGATACATTAATTTCCAAGCTGATAAAAACTCATCATTTTGATTTCTTTTCGTGTCGAAATAAATAAAGCTTAAGCCACCAAGGTTATGGAGGGAGATTTACGGGAGGAGAGCAACCGTACCTATTTTCCATTATGGTTATGATTTTTTTTTTTTTCCCCAATTTTAGATTAGGATCTAATCAGATTTCTTTTTCTTATTTTTGTTGATATTTTAGTAAAATGAGATCTATTAAATTTTTCCAGACATTCAATTAGATTCATCAATTCTAAATGCAAACCCTAACTGTCAGTGTGTAGAATTTATCAAAATTACAAAATAGAATTAAAGATTTTGCTGTTTTGATATAGTCCTCCCTAGCATGCATATGTATACGTATTTTCTTTCTTTCTTTCTTTCTTTTTTTTTTTTTTTTTTTTTTTGTAAAATAAGAAAATAACTAGTACTAAAATTCACACGGAAGAATGTTCACGGAGAACCAATTGAACCATATAATGAGAGGTGATTAGAATTGAAATGTTTCTCAGATGTAATTCTTGAGATCCTCGTTTGAGTAAGCGTTGTCTTTTAGAGAAAAAAGAATAAGAACTGACAAGGAAAACCCTAGCTAGAATTAAGAAAAACTATTAAAAATGCATCACGTAATGAAACTGTCACTGAATTCTCATCGATGTGCACCTTGGAAGGATGCATGTGTGTGTATGTTTTGCAATGTGAAAGGAACAATTGCACCAAACTCGATCTTCTCAACTAAGTTCTTTTTGTCTTGTGGGAAATCAAGGAGGATCTCACTTTTTGGAACAAGGGAACGGTATTCATTTTTTTGGTGGGGTCTAATCACATGTTTATTACATATAATTCAAATCTAAGAAGCATCAAGAAGACACTTACCAGAAGAATCCAAGAAAAAAGAGTGTCCACAAAAACTGTGATGGATATGTGAAAATATAGGTAAGAAAATAAAGAAATGAAATCAACTAACCTGGGAAATTTGTTGTTCTTAACTGCCTTTTGGCCATATTTCCTCCACCTATAACCATCATCGAGTATATCAACCTGACTCCTAGTTTGAAAAGCATATCTAGGCTTCCTTATCTTCTTCTCCCCCTTCTTTTTACTTGGTTTCACCTCATCACTCTCATCTCTAGCAAAGCTTTCAGTCCTTTGAGAAAGTTGTTTATTAACTTCATCCCTAGGAACATGATGATTCTCTGTCCCCAACCCAATGAACCCTTTGGAGCTCTCACCGTGAAGATTATGATAAGCATTAGAGCTTCCCATGTTTGTTGAAAAGGGATAGGTTGACTGCCCTGTAGATGAACAAGGGAAGAACATTTGGTAGTTTTCCATGGAGAGACAGATGAACTTTTTAAGGAAGAAGAAAAATGAACAAAAACAAAGAAGAATGTGTCTATTATAGGTGGGGGCGGCGGCTAGTGTCTATTATACCCACAACATTCATTCACCATATGTGTATATATATTTATGAAGTGCAAATTGTATGAGAAGAAAAGTCCAAAGAGATATATAGATCAGGTCACTGATGTCGTAAACGGCACGAGAAATGTCGCAAGGGTTAAGAAAATTAGCGGATTGATTTGAAAAAGAAAGGTGGAAAATGGAGGCGGCTTCATCATTGGAGTTAGAAGTTAAGAGGATTAAATTAATTCTTAAATAATTGAGTATATCTTGAAACTCCTAAACTTATAACTTTAAAATTTACATTTTTTTTTTACATGAAACACCTGAAAATGTACATGCATTTTTTTTTTTTTTTTTTTTTTTTGAGAAACACATGCATGTAATTGGCATCACATCAATAACATAATAAATATATTTTTTTGTTTTTTTATTTTAAAATTAACTCTTCTCTTTTTATATATAGATACTATAGGATTTAAAATTTATGATGTTAGCGCCATGATAATTACTCTCAACCATCATAACTGAAACCAATATATATTTTTATATAGAGAGAATTTGAACCCAAGTCAATTATTTAATGATGATATTTGACACAAATAGAATAATGTTTTTTATTTAACATAAATTTTGTAGACAACATCTATACATAATGTTCATCCCTACTATTTAATGTGGACTAGTCTAATTAACTCAACTAGTAACATAAATAAAGATGATCGGGCACAATTATATGCTATACAACTTTCAAATCTTATCATAATGTTTATAAAAAGGAATTTCCTACTATTTAACTATTACAAAAGATAAGTATGCATGTGACTGGACAAAATTTAAAAGAGTGAAAACCTTTTACAAATACTTTGTACCAATAAGGTTCATTCATGCTAATTACGCCTACAATAAAAATTCACAATAATTTTATAGTATTCTTAAATGGAAAATGTTCTACTTCAAACATGGAGCCTTGGACTCCCAACCTCTAATAGATTGATGACATGTGTCCTATTATGTATAATACATATGACTCGCTTAATTAATTAAGGGTACGTTTGGTACACTGAATGTAGATTACATTAGGAATAGTAATCTTTATTACTGGAAATAAAAGACATTGTAATGGAAAAACTATTACTATTCATAAATTTGGTTGTTACATATGGAAAGCTTGTAAAAGATGATGTATAAGGAAATTTTATATTTTTGGAAATATATTAATTTCAAAATTTATTATATATACTAAAGAATAGCTATTACATCCATTTTAAAGAGAAATAACTATTTTTCAATTTAAAGAATATTCATTCCAATGTAATAACTAATCCATGTAATAAAGATGCAACCAAATGACCGAATTGCTATTACATATGAATAATTATTCTATTATAGGAACTATTATAGCATACCAAACGTACCCTAAGTTATACAAATCATGTACAATATACATGACAAGTACAAATGTTATTTTTCTATTGGTGGTTGAAGACAAACTCTATCCTTTTGAAATTAACTTACCACCTTATAAATGGGTTTGCTATAATTTTTTTTTTTTTAAATTCAATAATTCATATATAAGGTGATATGTTAATTTTGAAATATTGTGAATTAATTGTAAATATTTATTGACTATCTGTAAAGACTCATATTCCTTTTTTGAGAAAATTGTAGATGAACGACATTCAAGTTTGTAACTTTAGTCACGGCGCGAACTTCTAGCTGCTGTCTTCGGACTGATACAGAAATCACACGTGTAGTGGACCATTGAACATTCAAAATGGAGTAAAAAGTTCTCTTTTCTTAATTATTTCCATTTTTATCGGTGATGGGTGCAATATTCTAAAGGTGTCAATTCAGGATAGGATATCCGGTTCATGTCATGATGTTGTGTTAGATTGACATAACTCATCTTACTTGACATGCTTAATAAACGGGTTATGTTTGATTGACACAAATATAATATAACTCATTTCAACCAGTTTAATGTTAAATATATAACATTTATATAGAATTAATTTTTTTACATCCTGAAATTAATGCATACACTTCAAATTTTTAACCTACATTTAAAATAATATAGTTCAATAAAAATATAACATCCATCTAGAAATAAATTCTTTACATTTCAAAAGAAGTACATACACTTAAACCCAGATTCAAAATATCATAGTTCAACAAAAATATAACATCTACAGAAATGCTAAGAGCATTCACATCAAGAATGCTAAGAACTCCACACACACACACACACACACACACACACACACACACACACACACACACACACACACAAAAAAAAACCATTTTAGCAACTCGTCCCACAAAAACACACTACGGGTGTGTTTGAATACCGCTTATTTTGCTGAAAACTGAAAACACTGTAGTAAATAATTTTAAAATAAAACTAAACAGAGCACATATGGGTCCCAGCAAAGATGGACAAACTATTTACGCAACTAAATGTTGAGACGTGCATATTGCACAGTGCACAATGGCTGCACTGCGTGTATAAACAAACTATATAGTACACATGGGTCCCAACAAGGATGGACAAACTGCGTAAATGCGTGAATGGCTGAACATGCATAGTGTAAGCTGGTCCCACGTCAAACGCAAAAACGCATAGTTAACGCAATCCAAACGCACACTACATCAATGTTTCTATACTTAAATTTTTTTGCAACTTAGCTACAATAAACTGTCATTTTTTATAGCATACTTTAGCTCAAAACTTATAAAAATATATATATATTAATATTTTATTACTCCTTCAATTAAAATGTCATTTGCCTCTATGTCTCTCACTATTCTCAATCGTTTCTTCTTTCTCTTTCTTCCTCTTCCACTAGAAATAAGTTCTTTACATTCCAAAGAAATGCATACACTTCAACCCAAATTCAAAATAACATAATTCAACAAAAATATAATATCTACAAAAATGCTAAGAGCATTCATATCAAAAATGCTAAAAACTTAAATAAAATAAAATAAAAAACCATTTTAGCAACTCATCCCACAAAAAACACACTACATCAATGTTGCTATACTTAATTTTTTTGGCAACTTAGCTACAGAAACTACCATTTTTGACAGCCTATTGTAGCTCAAAACTTATAAAAAAATATTAATATTTTATTACTCCTTCAATTAAAATATCATCTCTCTCTCACTCACTATTCTCAATCTTTTCTTCTTCCATTTTCTTCCTCTTCCACTGGACTCTCTTAACTCTCTTTTTTCTACTTTCTTTCACCAGCCTCTCTTTCCCTCTCTCCATCAATTTTTTTTTTTTTTGTGAAATTTTCTCTATCAGTTTATGGTGGTTGATTGTACGATTTGTGGTGGACCAGTGGTGGTGGCTAGTAGTGGGTATCTGTTTGATGGGTTTTTGTGGTGGACCGATGGTGGTTAATGGTGGGTGAGTATGAAGTTCTATGGTTTTTTTTTATGGGTTTGTGATTTGGTCTTGGGTTTGTTTTTGTTTGTGATTTTGGTGGCAAAGGTTAGGGATGACAATGGGACGGGGCGAGTCCGAAGGATGGGGCTTCGCCTCCGCCCCATATGGTTTTGTCTTACCCCATCCCCGCCCTGCCCCACATGACGGGAAAAACTTTCTTGCCCCATCCCCACCCCTTGGGGCCCCGCAAACCTTCACCCTATCTCGTAAAACTCTACTTCTTATTAATTTGCCCACAACAATTACAATTGTTTTTAATAAAACCTGTTTCATTAATAAAAATATACTTGAAATTACAAATAAATTTATCACATCCTATCAAACTAATTTTTCGCAAAAATTGAATAATATTATTAAAGTGTATGACAAGACAATATCACAACAAAAACAAAAATCTCATAATACAAAATCAATGATTCAATAGTATATAAATTTGTTTATAATAAAGACAAAAGAAAATGTTAAAATTGGTACCTTATTTCCAACTTTGCTAGAGAGAGAAAAAAAAAGAGGCAGAAAGTTTTGTTAGGTAGAATAAATAAGTTGATGGTATGTTTGTTTAAATAGTAGGGTTTTAGGGTATGAAAGATTTACAATTTAACCTTTATCAATGCAAGGCGGGGGCGGTGCAGGGATGGGGCAGGTTGGGTCTAAAAAGTCTAAACTCATTCTCGCCTCGCCCCGCCCCGTGGTACGGGGCTAAAATCTCACCCCTTCCCAACCCTACCACCTTTGAGGGGCGGGAAAAACCCACATGAGGCAAAGCGGGGAGGGGCGGGTCAAGCGGGGTGGGGCAAAATTGTCATCCCTAGTTAGGGTTAAGGTTGTGGGTGGTGATGGCTATGGCAGTTGGTGTGGGCAGTGGTGGCTAGTGGCTGGTGGCAGTGGGTGTGGGTTTGAGTTTGTGATTTGGTTGTGATTTGATTTTGGGTTTGTGATTTGCTTTTGAGTTTGTTTTTGTTTGTGATTTTGGTGGTTGGGGGTTTGAGTTGTGGGTGGTGGTGGTTGTGGCAGTGGGTGTGGGTGTGGGTGGTGGTGGGTGGTAGCAATGGGTTGGGTTTGAGTTTGTGATTTTGGTTTTGGTTTTGGTTTTTGGTGTGGGCAATGGAAGATATGAGATTGAGACTAAAAAAGAATTAAAAAATATAAAAAATATTGATTTGTTATACAAATTAAACGGGTTGTATTAAATGGGTCATTCCAAGTTAACACAAATAAATTGGCATATCAAACGTGTCTATTACAGGTCATGCGGGTTGACCCGCCTATGACATGTTTCTTATCATGTCGACCTATTTATAACCCAAACCCACTAAGAACCAATCCTAACCTGCAAAAACTCATGTCGTGTTCGCGGGTCAGATCAAACATTGACACCCCTACAATATGCTTCCATTAGTGCATGTCTATGAAGGGTGTCAATTCGGGTTAGCACGAATTGACACGAATTGACACCCTTCATAAACATGCACTTATAACTTACAATTATATCACTTATAACATTTTTTTTAATTACTCACTTTCTTTTTAAGTTTAAAATATAGGTTGGATATAAAATGTATTTGAAAAATCTAAAATAAAATGAATATTTATTTGTTATATAAGTTAAATAAATTATGTTAAATAAGTCATTTTGCGTTTACACAAATAAATTGGCATGTCAAAACATGACAATTGCGGGTCACACGCATTGACCCGCTTATGACACATTTCTTATTATGTCACTTTCAGGTCAATCCATTTATGATCCAAACCCATTAAGGTCCAACTGTAACCCGTAAAATCTCATTTCGTATTCATGTTGAGCTTGTGGGTCATGTCAAATATTGACACCCCCACCCCATCTATTTCCATGAAGTAGATTAACTTTACCCCTTGAGCGTTACTATGTACCTTTCGAGCCTTGAGGCATGTATTTTAATTTCCTTATTTCTAGCCATACGGATATAATGGCAAAGCATCACATATATCATGTGATTCCATTTTTAAATAATAATAATCGTGGGTTTGAAGTGATATTTTCTTTCCATGGAAAGTGGGGATTAATACTCTATTTGTTTGGTTGCATTTCGGGAATGAATGGAAAAGAAAAAAGGGAAGGGAGAGAAAAACTCTATTTTATATTTGTATGTTTGAATATAAATAACAATAAATTATTATTCACAATACTTTCTCAATAAAACCTAGGTGGCAGGTTGTTATTGGGTATTATTGGTGCGCAAAAAAATAATTTAAGTGTTATGTTCAAATTAGAACCAATAACAACTTACCATATGAGATTTGTTGTAAAAGTGTTGTGAAAATATTATGGATATAACACTTTTTTTTTAAATGTCAAAAATCTCATAATTCAATAGTATTTCCTAGTTCCTCTTATGAAAGAGAACTTGAGTTTGAATCCCCTCAAAATATGGGCCTTAATAAAAATTGTATCCATTCACATAGGCCAATTCAATACAATTTGAGATTAGGATGGCAACTTTGAGTATAACCTTGTTTAAATAATTATTTTTAACTGATATATATATATATATATATATATATATATAAAATTTATTTAATTTTCTATATTATAATTTCAAGTTAAAATCTATTTTTCTTATTTTAAGAGATGCAAAATTACTAATTAAGTTTTTGTATTAGGTTTTTTAAACATATCATTTTCAAATAATAATATGGTTAAGTCACTTAATCTTCCTGTGACATAATCGACTTTAAGTATAATTTCATCAATTTTAATTTTAAATAACTTTTTTTTATAGAAATAATTGTAACATGTAATGTAAGTAAATTGTAAGACTGCATTTGGAAAAGAATCTCATCTTTTTATATAATAAAGAAGTATTATATTACATGTTTGAATATCACTATAATTATTTACATTATTATTTTCCTCAATATTATATCATTATGAGAGAAAGAGAGAGAGAGATTGTTTGGTATGTGGTCACGTGGGAGATGAGATGGCTTTTGTTTTTTTAGCTAGTTGGCTTAAAAAATTGAAGTCCCAAACCATTAAGGGATTTTGATTGTCAATAATAATTCGGCAATATCACAAGTCACAACTTCTTTTTGTAACCTAAGGTTCTAATTTGATTGGATTATATTAACCCACAATTTCTTAGAAGTAGCAAAGAAAGTCCACATGCCACCAATGCCTCTTCTTCTTTTTTTTCCCTCTCCATAAAGCTAATTATTGACCCATTATTTCTGGGAGGTTTTTAATGGGGACCTTAGATAACCGCTTAATGGCCTATGCCTAGAGTCTGACCCTACATTCATGTCGAATTTGTGGAAATGCTTCTTCCTTCTTTTTTTTGTCCTCTCTTTCCTTTCTCTCTTATATCTACTAAACCAAACGTATGCAGAGTTAGATTTAAATGAAGTTTATGAATTTTAAAATTCTTTGTATTACTATAAAGAAAATGAACCCTCCCTCCTATATCTTTCGAACCAAACGTAGAGTAAGATTCAACTCGTAGACTCGATATTTATAAATCTAAAAATTCTTGTATTATTCTATTGGGGGAAATTTTTTTGAAAGGATTAGCTTTTTCTTTGATTTTTAAATACAATTGTATTTTTTTTTTCAATTTCTAGTATATAGGTTTAAAATAACAAATAAATAACCTAATTCAAACACACACGAAATATTATCAACATATATCATGGAAAGCTTTGGTATAGAACAAAGATGGTTTTGAATACATAGATATAAAGTATCTTATTTTTGTGGTAGTTTTACAAACATCATGGACTAACCACCTGGATTCAAATTCAGAAAGGTTGGTCTTAAACAAGTGGTTGACATGATTTTCCACTCTAGAACATCCCATTAGGGCCATGACCATATGGTTTGTTGTTCTATGACAAAGTTTATATCCTCCTCCTTTTTTTAATTTATTTTTATTTTTTTCTAGTAAAGGTACCAATGGGGGGTAGATTCTTTGCCTTTATACTATTCTTTCTTTATCACATTTTTCTTGGATGCCCTCACTTTATCACATCCAAACTCCAAAACAAAGCATATTTTATGCTACCATAACTCTAGAGATTAGTGATAAAGGTCCATGGATAGAGCACTACCCACTAATCTATTAATTTTTCTCTCTAGTCATGAAGATTATTAAGATAGGATAGATAGTTATAGTACATGTATTATTATATATTAGTTCAACCAATTTTTTTTTTTTTTTTGGTTAACAGACGTAATATTCAACAAAGAAGAAATTTACATACTGGCCACAGAGGCCAAAGTATTGGCTACTTGCCTATAACAGTACAGACCATTTCTATCGAATACAAGATATCTATCTAATTTTTTGTATCCACACATTTGCTAATGGGATGCATTGAGCCAATTTCTTAAAAAGAGAAAGGGACACGTGGGTTTTTTCTAAATTTTGGGGAAAGAGGAAAAGTTGATGAGGGCATGTGGGTTTGAATCTTGAAAAGGAGGCCTGCAGATTAAGACCTCAAATAATTTTGGTTAGGTCTGCGCAGCCCCTTATTCTTCTTCTTCATAGTAAATTTGAAAAGGAAAGCTTTGCTTGGATTTTTCAAACAAGTTTTGAAACGTCAAATAATCACATGCCACATTTTCTGTGTTAGTTGGCAAGAGCTCATTCTTTGAGCTCAACTGCCCCTTCAATCTCTCCTTTTCAAAGATCTATTCCATTTCCACAATTTTCACCAATTCTACGTCATAGGAGAGAAAATCCACACTCCACTGCATAACTATTCCATGTTTCCGGTGCCCAATTTCGGTCTCTCTACATCTACATCTACATCTCCCCTCTCCAGATAGACCAAAATTTACGTGTAGTACTTTAGATGCAATACAATAGAACAATAGATGTTCTTATTAAATGTGCGTGTTTTTTACGATAGATGTTCTAATTCAATTTAAAGACATAGTTGTATTAAAGTTAATTGTCTTTGCAAAACAGCCAGGTTTTGCGTTTTGTCTATACAACCATGTATTTGAACTTAATTAGGAAACCTAATGTACTAGATTTATAATAATGTAACTTAGGCTCATTTGGTTGGGGGATGGAAAAATAGGGATAAAAAAATTTTAGTTTTATCTCATTTGTGTTTGGTTGGTAAGATAGAAAAGTAGAGTGATAGAAAACTCTTTTTGTTTGGTTGAAAATAAAAGTGAGAAGATAAAAAATGTAGTTTGTAACTTTGTAAAATTACATTCACTCTCATATCCCCATTACATAAAATAAAATAATAATAAAAAATTAATAGTTAGCAACCAAAAAAAAGAACTAACGCTGGAAGGGAGAAGAGGGACAGATGAGTAAATTCTCAGTTAAGCCTTCCTTCTCCTCATTTACTCTCCTCTCTCCAATTCAAGAAGTCGGTAAAATAATCACCCCAAAGGCTTGGGTAAAAAACAATTAGGTCCCACCAAAATTACCCTCCCTCTCTCTCTCAACCAAATAAGCGCTAAGTTTAATTTGTTCCTTTTTTTTAGTAGAAACGATAGTAACTTTCGTTTATTCAGAATCAATTTTGACGATAAAAGTGAGAAATGAGAGATATTCTTCTAGCTAAATGCTCTCCTCATTCTCTTTAACAAAACCGACAAGGGCTAAGGCATCACAGTTACAAAGTTACACTAACAAAGGAAACGATTCCAAAACACTCACAAATCAACGAAATATCTTCCGTATCCAAGCAATCTCCAAAAAGGACACACCTTATTTGAATTTAGCAGATCTATTTAATTGTTTAAAGCCGGCATAAATAATGTCAAATTAAAAACAAAACATAAAAACAATACAAAACTTTATAAAATTGTTTATAAACAAAACAAAACAAACTAATGACAATCACAGGGTCTTTACTTTTTGTCCAAAAATGGTCTCTTTTTTTTTTTTTTTTTTTTTTTTTTTTAAATATTGGGAGAAGGGTACTTGTCTATTTGGACCACTGATTTTTTTTTTTTTTTTTAAGAATCATATTTGGACCACTGAATAAATAAATAAATCGGTTGCGCAGGTTTGCTTCAGCCCATAATCAATTTCCAATTTATAAAATCAGACCAATGAGACAAAAATCTACAAAAAATAATAATAATAATAATAACTAGCTGCTAACCCGTGCGATGTACGAGATAGTTAAATTTAAAATCAAATATATTTTAAAAAAATAAATAGAGAGTCCTATATGAAAAAAATATTAATTAAAAGTTAATAGAAAAATCATTTTATAATATAAAATAGTTTCCCATAGGTATTGTATAGGTATCAACCAAGTAGAATGCATATTTTAAATTTAAATAAATAAAATAAAATAAAATATAAAATATAAAAAATACCGTAATGGTGAGCAGTGACTGCTTTTGTTTTATTACTTATCCAAAAAAAAAAAATTGATAGGATATGAACAAATAAATTGTAGTAGAATTTGAATAGTTTCCCATAAGTATTGTATAGATATCAACCAAGTAGGATGCATATTTTAATTTTTTTTTTTTTTTTAAAAAGACCATAATGGTGGGCGGTGGCGGCTGCTTTTGTTTTATTATTTATCCCAAAAAAAAATTTGATAGGATATTAACAAATAAATTGTAGTAGAATTTGAATAATTTCCTATAGGGATTGTATAGGTATCAATAAAGTATGATGCATATTTTAAATAAATAAAAAAGACAAAACTTTATCTGCTAACCCTCACATATACCAACGCTATACCACCACCACCATATGTATAGAGGTCAGTACACGTTCTTATTTAGTTTCTTATCAATGTGAATTGCCACTTTTAATATGAATAATGCACCTTCTCACTCCATATTATTTTACTAATCAATCTGAGATTCCAAAATCAAGTAGGAAACATCTAAACCATTCCCATATGGACTATACTTCTCCTTTTTTTTAAAAAATACCTATGGACTATATCACAACATTCATATTATTGATGACTAGAAATT
This sequence comes from Quercus robur, assembly GCF_932294415.1. Lineage (NCBI taxonomy): Eukaryota > Viridiplantae > Streptophyta > Magnoliopsida > Fagales > Fagaceae > Quercus > Quercus robur. The sequence continues at coordinate 66,434,385 of NC_065535.1, read as the reverse complement.
TGTGGTTTTGATGGTCAAGAATAAGCTCTTCTTCTTGCTATTGATGACAATTTTTTTTATAGAGTGGTTTTTCCATGATCATATGAGGGTTCTATATATAACATACATAGTAGTACAAATTAGACCAACATTAAAGAAAATTTGATTGATGAAATTGTTAATTATTAAATAAAAAATACGATTAAATCTAATGTTTTAATCGTAAAAAAAATTACAATTAAAATTTTCACATGTAGATTTTTCATACTAATAAACTCACTCACAAGTCACAACAATAACAATATTATAAAGTAGTAATCATAGAGAGTTAGAGCATGAAAGATGGCAACATGTCCTTACCTCTACATTTACTTTGAGCAACTCTATGGATGCAACGTTACAAAGTGGTCTCATGAAGTCCCATACCCTCTTTGCAAAATCTTCAAATTGTTGTGTGTGTTTTCTTTGTGAAAATTTGAGTGAGTATGAAGGGTTTCAACCTTGGCAAGGGTTAAAATTAGTTGAAATTTTTGTTATAGAATTTTAGTTGAAGTAGAATTTTCAAGCACTTGAAACATATATCTAATAGAGTTTTCTTAAACTAAACTATTGTAACACTTGATAAGATAATTACACGTTAAAGAGAAATAATAAATATATAAGATATAAAACCTAAAATAAAAATAAAAAGAAAAAGAAAATATTGGTGACATGGAAAATTGTGGGAGCTCCAAAGGCTTTGGTTTTATATATATATATATATATATTGTGGGGCCAAAGAATTTGTGACCCTGGCCCACTTTACATTAGGGCCTAAGGCCCGAGCCGAGGAGGGGCATTGCCGAGGACATATAATGAAAGTCCAAATAGCCTTGAGACATAGCCGATGATGATTCTGTCCTCGGCATCCCAAAGCACTCCTAAAAGAAAGGGCAAGAACGGTATAGGAACAGTTTAGGGAAAAACCGAACACATCCACGTTGATGGAGAAAGGACCCCCGGACAAATTGGCGACAAAGAACAAAGGAAAGGCTGTCATTTCTGCAATTAAATACTCTGCGCTAGACAAAGCAATGCTTTTCAGCCTTTACAACCACCCCTAACCACTTTGGGTATGGGCTGATGAGACAAGTATCAACCCTGGAAAGCTGAACTTATACATGGACGATGGAGGAAGAGTAAAGGCTAATATAAAAAGAGAGGTAAGCAATCCAAAGAAGGAGGCTGGGAAAAAAGGCCAAGAACCAGAGCCTCTCAGGCCGTACCGAAGAGAAAGACTTCTCGAGCAAACATGGTTCATTTCTGTATGAGTACCATGACTAACTACCGTCTGGTGACCAAGGCCTAACCTTTCAAACCCACGCTCTACAAATTATATTGTTTGGGCCCTTAATGTGCGAATCCAACATCATTTTGGGGTCGTCACAAATCGAGTCCTTACATATATATATATATATATATATATATTAGTATTATACCCGTGCGATACACGGCTTAATCAAAATTCATATGTAAATAGTTTTTTTAATTAATTCACTTAAAATTATATAATAGAATAGATAATAAAAATAATTAAATATTTTACTTTTAAGTTATATAATAAATTCATATTCTGTGAAACTAAGGTATTTTGAAATGCACACACACACACACACACATATATATATATATAAGTAATAACTTATTAAAAGAATGCAATGAATATGTTTGTATGCATAAGATGATTTATTCTTTTTTTTGTATTTTTTTTTTTTTTCAATATCATGAAACAAAATTTGTAAGCTTTTCTTCAAACTTACGTGGATTTGAATTTGTCATTTTTTTATTTCAAAATTTGTCATTATTTAAAATATATATATTAGTTTTTTTTGGGTTACTTTATTCTAATTTTTTTTACCTAAATTATATATATTTTTTAATTAAGTTTACATTAATGTTAATACGTTTTAGCTATCATTTGATATTTTATCCACACACAAAAAAAACAACAATTAATGTTTAAATTAGGCTAAAAGTAAAATTGGTACTTTATAAAAAAATTAATACAATATTTATTGTTACTTTATCCAAATAAGTCGATAAGAACAAATAGAATAAGAGTCTTACTTAAACTTAAACTTGTTTGTTAAATGGATTAGATGAAGAATTTGGATTGTAATCAAATTAAAATTTTTATCAACTTAGAAATTATAGGAGAAGAAAAATTTTATATATATATATATATATATATATTTAAATCTAAAAACCTAAAAAAAAAAAATTGCAATTAAAGATGCATTAGAGTGTGTAGTTTAGTAATTAAAAAAAATAAGAAAGTTGTTGCTTTTTTTATAATACACTATAAGTAAAAAATAAGGATTAGATGAAGAATTTAGATTGTAATCAAATTAAAATTAAATAAGGATTAGATGGATTATATACAGAGAGATTAACAAAAAAACAAAAATAACAAATAAATAGGAGCAATCTAAATGTTAGCAATGACAATGAGGAGAACAATACTCGACATTTGCTTTGAAATGGAGCAATTTAAATTTGGGGATGCATTCTCTCGTATTAATAAAATTTACTCTTTTTTTTTTCTTTTTTGATAATTTATTAGTAAATATAATAGGGGAGAAGGATGGTATGACTTGAAAAGCCTTGTGGGGATCAGCCCAGAATAATAGGCTGGCTGGGCCCTGAGCCCGTCCGAGGACCCATCTGTCCGAGGAGACGTCGTGGCCCAGAATCCCTATCCAGGCCCGCAGGGGTAAAGAGAACACGTCCGAGGAGTCATTCCTCCTCGGACGTTCCAAATTAAAATCCGGATCAAAAGTGCATCCCAGCTACTGTAGTCTCCCTTCCAAGCACGTAAAAAGAAAGGAAACCCAAAATATCTCAGCAAAGGCTGCCACCACCACATTCAATGCACCATAGCTACTCTCCTGGCCGCATTAATAAGGAGAAGACCCCTGAACAGTGTCACCTTGGTCACTGCAACTCACAAAGAACTGATAAGGGTGTCTGATGTGACAGGTGCTCAAATGGAGGTTTGGATGATCAACAAGTGTAAAACCCAGATGATAGAAGAGGGTCTATATAATATGTAAAAGTCCCCCAAGAGAAAGGGGCGAGAAAAACAGAAGGGGAGGGAGGAGAGAACATTGTAGAGGTTTTATTTGCATGAATCTGTGCCCGTTAATCAAGTTGGAGACCATATCATCTGAGAAGGATCTCTTTTCACTGTTACCTCCTTTTGTTCTTGTTTCTGTGTCTCCTGAGTCCATGCAACAAACCGAATAAGCCAATTGGAACCAAGTTCTTTAGCCCATTCTCTACAGAAATTCATTGTGTGGGACTTTTTGGGCCAAGACTTGACCAACAAGGATCGGGTCAACTAAAATCGTGTCCCTACAAGCCTCATGAAGGTGCACCTCAACCATGTTGCTAATATTGGCCTCTAGATCTATTCTGCCTACAATCATGTCAAATGCTCTTGCAAATTTAAACTTTTAATTTTGCTCCATAAATCCTTATAATCTTTTTTTCTTTTTTCTTTTTTATTCACCTCTGATCCGATCGATCCAATCTATCTCCCTTCTAGATCCTTCTAGAATTTGTTCTATTTAGATTTGAATTTTAACTCAGTTAATTCCGACTCCACGGCGATTGGAGGAAAAGGCTAACAAAAGCGGGGTGGCGAGATTGAAACTGAAGGGATGGAAAAAAAATGGGAGGATTGTGGGGTAAAAAAACTTAAGAAAAATTATTTAAAATAATTTAATGAGATGTATTACAAAATAAAGAGTAGGATGGCAGCTGGAAAAAAAAAATTATATTCCAAAATTTGGCCAATATAAAAAGTATGGCTTATTTTTAGACATTGTTTTCCATTAAATTTTTGGAAAACAACTTTATCTCACAGCAAACTAAATAAGGGAAGTTAGGAAATTGTTTTTTAACTCATTTAAAATTGCTACCAAACATTGGAAAATGAGATAGTTTTATAGAAAATAATTTTTGAAAAATGACTTATTTTCTAGAAAACATCATTGCTGAAACAAACAGAGCGTATTCAAATCACACAACTCATTCCATAATAAAAACAAAGTGAATTGTGAGAGAAGTCACATTCAATTTTACATATTTTAAACAAGTTTTGATGAAAAGTCTAGCTACCCATTTTTAAAATACAGCCTACATCACACCCTTCATCTTCCTATACCTCTAATTATAATGTTCATTATAAATTCTTATTTTAAAGAATAGAAAGATAAGAGAGGGCAAGAGCCTTGTAGATTTGTGACACTATTTGGTCTTCTTTATGAAGAAAATCATTGTTTAAATTCGCATTCCCCCACTTTGTGTAATAATTGAATTATAAAAAAGAATGAGAAGAGAGAAAGAAAGTTTGAATAAAAAAAAAGAGAAAAGAAAAGTTTTACAAAATGCTACAATGATTTTCAAACTTGGTGAGAATTATTTGAATAGCGTTAGATAATCGGATTTGGAATGATTCTTAACTGTGGTGCTCTTTAATTTGGCTAAAAAAATGTTTTAAAGAGTTATTAGATGCTAAAGCTTGGAGGCTCTAGATTCAAAATCTAATTGGTGTATATAGAAGTAGAACTTACCAAAAATAGGTCTTAGATGCTTTGGCTACGATCAATAAACTATTCCATTTTTATTGTAATATCTGAAACAGTACAAATATAAGTAAAAAATAATAATGACTTAATCATCTTCCTACGATGTCATTCACTATTTTTATAAAATATTTGCTTATTTGTTTTTTGAAGAAAATTTTGTAATAGAAAATTAAGCTCAACTCTTAAACTGTTTCAGTAATTTTGAGACGACTCAAAAAGAAAAATTAAAAGGGAGAGAGAGAGAGAGAAACGTTTTGAGTTTTAGACTAGCCAATAGCCATTAGAGGGGGTGGTAAGCTGAAAGAAGGCAAAATCTTTGTTCTTTGACCTTATAGTCATCACCAAAATGAACTACTCCATTAGCTTAGTGAAAAATACTTTATGATATTTTCTGTGGGGCCCAATAATTTATGGGCCAGGCCCACTTGCTCAAGGGGAGTCCAAAGGCCCAAGCCGAAGAAGGCTATGGCCCAAGCTCAAAAATATAAAGCACAAAATGGCCCAGGGATGCAGCCGAGGACAGTCCAATCCTCGGCAGACCCAAAGTTCCACCAAGAAGAGGGGCAAAAGCGGTATAGGAACAAACTTGAAGGAAAATCTAAAATATCTCGGGAAAACTGCCCTTATTACCCTTCCCAGATAAGACTCTGCACCCAACAGAACCGGATTCTTCGGCTTTTTCGACCACCCCCAACGATTCTGGGATTAGACTGACGGGACAAATATCAGTCTTGGAAAGGTTGACCCTACACGTGGACGAAGGATAACGAACGTAAGCTAGTATAAAAGAAAAGGTAAGTAATCTGGAGAAGGGGGCTGGGAAAAATGGCCATAAAATAGAGCCTACCATCCCACCTCCAGGAAAAGGATTCCAGGGGTGAAAACACCTTAACAATGTATGCACACCACAAAAAACCTACCGCCGGGTAACCGGGAAAAGAACTTAATGCTCCTCGGACTAAGTCCGAGGAGTCCAATCCCTCAGGCTACAAAGCTGTAGGGCTTGGATGTTCAGGCTGAACCTTTTCTTACATGAATCCCTCTAAAATCCGGACCGGACCACCGCCCCGTGATCAAGGGCAAGCCTTTTAAGCCCACTCTCTACAAATCATATTGTGAGGGATCTTTTTTATACGAGCCCAACGTCATTCTTGGACCGTTAAACAATCGTGTCCCTACATTTTCATAATAATTTTACAATAAATTCTAAATTCTATTTTGAATCTATTACTGAAATTACTCTTTTACTCACTAATAATAGCTAATAGTAATTTGCCACTTAGAATTTGTTATAAATATAATATTTCTTATGGTGAATTTTTTGAAGACAAAAAAACCACGGCTTACAACAACTTCCTCAACGTCTTAGCAGCCAACCCATGGCCATTACCAATTCAATTTTCTCCAATGGAGATGGCCCAAAATTTGGACAGGCCTAATTATTTAAAACCAGCCCTTAGGCCCATCTGGTACGTTTAAGCCCACATTTGTGTGTTGTCTAGCACATTCCTCCACCAAATTTCATGAGTCGAAGTTTTAATGAAAAATGTTAAAATTTATTACCAATTTGTAAAATTTGTAGTAATTATTATATCACTCTTTCATAGAGTACTAATTTTAGTTCTTCTTGGCTTATTTACAGGCATATGTAACCCTATCTCAAATTTTAAGTTGTTCTTGGCTTTACAGATTTTCATTAGCAACTTCAAGTCTACTCAAAAAGATAGAGACAAATTAAAGAATTGAATTCATTAGCAACTTGCTGGCTTTGTTATGGAATTAAAAGTTAGCTCTATGATTTAGATGTTAATTATCATGTATCTAAAGAACAACTTTCATGGCCAAATGGAATTTGATGGATGCTGCTTTGCATTGGCCTTGAACTCCAATAAGCAGTTGCCATTGTTGAATGGCATCAGAAACGTAGCCAGAACTTTGAGTTAAGGGGGGCGGTTTTACTGTTAGTCATGTGTAACAGTTTCAACCTTTAACTCTGCTACTACTTAGCTGCTAAAGTTTGTTATGTCTTTTTTTTTTTTTTTTTTGGAAAGAACAAAATTATTATTTGTTTGGTAAGAACAAAATTATTATTTGTAGGGATGTTGGGCCCCGGGGCCCATCATTTATGTGTATCATGGGCCTAAGGCCCAAACCGAGGATTGAAGGCGTTTGAGGAAGGGGTAAACACTCTCAAAAGAGTCCATTTTGGTAAAAGGAGAAGTCAGTGGAGATCATAACTACCCTGGAAGTTGTGCCAAGGATAAGAGCTTCCTCGGCTAACCGAGGCCGAGGTCCGTAGGGGTGGCTTGTCGTTCGAAAAAATGTCACAGAAACACCCAGTTGATGTGGTAAGCATTACGAGAACTCAGGATAGGGAGATGTCCTAAAATATCTAAAGAGAAAGCTACTACCTCCGCATTAAATGCACTGCAGCTAACTCCCTGACCGCATTAATGTAGAAGTGATACCTAAACAGTGTATTTCAGCCTTACAGCTACTACATAAGGACTTATGGGGAGTGCTGATGGGATAATTATCCACACCGACCATCTGGCAAGCACATGGAGGGTGGATATGAAAAGGAAAGACAGTATAAAAGAAGGAGGCAATAAGATAGGGGGATCGGGAAAATTTGAAAAAATATAATTGTAGCATTCTAGAATTAGACTTGTAACATTACCTAAGAACTTTTTATAAGAATCCGTATCCTCGAATTTCACCGAGGACATTTTTCTTCAGTTTACACTTGTGTATCTTCATTCTTTTGTCATCAAACCTACCTAACTTGATGTTTGGATAACTAAAGCCCAATGTTCTAACCCATTCTCTACAAATTCATTGTTTTGGGCTTTTTGGACCTAAGTCCATTCACACCTTGGGCTGGGATACCAAATTGGATCCTTACATTATTGTTTATGATTTTTTAAATGACAGGGTTGCTTATTTTAAATAAAATTGGTTAACTGAGCTTAATTTTTTTTTTTATAAGTTTTACTATTGGTAATTTTTGTTGTTGAGCTATTTTTTTTTTTTGGGCTTGTATATTTTGTTTTAGATTTTAGATCTATAAATTTTTTTATAGTCACTAAAATTAGGAAACTACTAATGCTACAAACTTTTTTTTTTTATAAATTATTGATGTAATAAGTGGTTACTAGTAAGTAAAAAAATTATGTGAGTGGTGAGTCCATATACGAACCAATAAGAATTTGCTACCAAAACAATTTGTAAAAACATTTGTAAGTATAGCATTACTCTTTAAAAAATCAATAATTTTGTTTAAGGGAAAAAAAATGTAATTTTATAGAATAAAATTACTAAAATTAATACATATATATATAAAATAATTTTTTTTAAAAAAAAATTATGGGGGCCATTGCCCTCTAGTCCAAAGCTAGCTACATCCCCGAATGGCATCATATCACATAATCTGCAGGAATTTTCAGTATCTCTAGAAAGTAGAAATAAGTTAACTTTGACAATGATTTTTTTTTTTTTTTTAATGAAAAGACGATAGAATTAAAACTAACTAACAAAACAAAGCTTACACATCTCATTGAGGTCCCCCTCAAAAACATCTAAAATGTCTACAAGTGAACTATAATAAATAAAGAAATCAGCAGTCATCCTTACACTCTTCCTAACAAAACCACCAGCACATTGATTTGCTTGCCGGAATTTGTTGAAACCTGCTCATCAAACGTCTGCAGACAATGATTTTATGATATCTCTAGATATTCATAAAATAAAAAATTTATATAAATATATATATATATATATATATATATATATATCTAGAATCTCCGTATGGCTTGTCCTAGGCTCCTAGCATAAAGGCGGCCACTCTGGCTGGTTCTTCCGGTCTCCATCAGCATCTCTGGTTGCTTTTTTTCTTTTCTTTTCTTTTTTTGTTCTATGTCCATGTCTCTTTTTTTTAATATTTGAATTATTTTTTTTAATATAATTTTTAATGGGACTGTGATTTTGTGTATTAGTCTCTTTCTTTTAATTGAAAAAAATCAGACATGGCATTGTTTTATTGAAGTGTATTTGATATCAAATCCTTTTATTAAATTATATATATAGAGTTGGATTCAAGTTACACTTAGTGTAACTTCACAAGAAATACACATTTTGTGAACTATTAATTACTATTAGATCTAAAAATCAAAAAATACTCATAGTAGTGTCATTATTATTCCCTAGAAATTAGTGATTTAGGTATTAAGTCTTCTTATTAAGGAAAAATAAAAATAAAAAAAAACCACAGCATATATATATGACTTGTTATCATTTATACATACCATTATTTTTCCCTTAGCAATGTTCCAAAAAACTTTTTGCCTTTCGGAGTTTGATTTAATGTAGGTTTTTATCACGACTTTAGGAACATATAGGTCATATCTAGGTTATATCCCAAAAGTACAGGGGAACTCTAACTATGACACATACTTTTGGGATACAATCTGGATATGACTTGTTATCATTTATACATACCAAATCAACTTAATAGTTAATACAAGTATAAAACCCCTTACAACACTGTCATAATCCAAATCCACACACAAATAAATACAATTCAGGATATCATAGCTTCATTGATACAAGAAAACTATTACTGTTTTAATATATAATAAGCAAAATTGTTGAAGTCAATTCATCGCATTCTAGATGTTTGGGGAAAAATTAAAAACAAGTGTAAAATCAAAATTCTTGGCTTATGCTCAACTAACAAGGGAGTGTTAGTCTTTTCAAAATAAAAGTCAAAATTCAAACTTAGAAGATGATGATATGGAAGGGGAAAAAAAAAAGGGAGTTAAAGCTATGGCTTTTTTTTATTTTTTTAATACAATATAGAATTTATACTCTAACATAATCTAAGTGTATATGTGTGTGAAACTCCCTTTTGGAGACTTGAACCCCAGCCCTTGCCCCCCCCAACACCTCACAAACATTTATACTTGTAAAGTGACCACTGCACCAAGGGTGTGTGATGGTCTTTTTATTTTTCTTTTAATAAGAAGAGTTAATGCCTAAATCACTAATTTCTAGAGAGCAATAATGACACTACTATGAATATATATATATATATATATATATATACACACACTCAAATAAGAAGAGTTAATGCCTAAATCACTAATTTTATATATATATATATATATATATATATATATATCTAAAAGCTGAAGCGTAGAGTTTACTGTTACTACACTCATGTTAAGCCATGTCAACGCCACATCATCAACTTATTTTCAATATTTTCTCTATTTTTTAATTATTTTTCTCCTTATTAATTTGCCACTTTACAATTACAACTTCTCCAATATTTACTTATTTTTATCTTTTTATCTCTCTACTACTCTGTACCTTAACCTTACAATTTCCTCATCTCTTCATCTTCATTTTATTTTGACTCTTCTTCTCCCCAATTTTTTTTTTTTTTACTATAAAAATTTGTTATTTTCTATTCCATTCAATCCATATTTTGCTCACACAAAAAGGTGAATACTCTCTCTCTCTCTCTCTCATTAATTCTTTCTTGCAACTCTATTTTAGATTGATGAATTTTTTTGCTTTTTTTTGTATCTCTACTTTTGGATGATACACTTTGGTGGTGTGTTTTTTGAGTTATTTATCACATGTACTCTCTATCCCTCTTATAGTTTTGGTTTGAGTTAATTTTTAGATATTTTAGATGTGAGATGATTATATATTTGAATATCTCTATAAATTATTTGAGTAATATCAATTGTAAATTTGTGATAAGGTTTGGTTATCATGATAATCTTCTTAACACACTATACATAATTTTGAATAATATAGATCACTAGAAAAAAGAATACTATTTCTATCTTTTATCTCAAAAAATAAATAAATAATAATGGAATAATATCAATCAAATGCACCTAAGTTTTTTTTTTTTTTTTAATTGTAGAGATGGAGAGATGAAAAATAATTTTAGAAATAATATTTCCGGACGTTTTATAGAATAAATCATACATTATACATTATATCACGTTACAAAATAGTTGTATATTTCTATGTATTGCGTGGATTTGCGACTAGTATATAAATAGAAACAGAGAAATACTGAAAGCAAAAAAAGATATGATTCAAAATTAGAAATAATATGACACCGTAAATGACCACTAAATAGAACAAATAATTCAGATATAATTTTGCTCTAATATTTCTTTTATCTTGTCATTATACTTCCTTTATATATATATATATATATATATATGGTTGACAACAATTTTGATAATTTATTCTAAAGTGTGGGCAAGATCTATCTGCTCCATGATCCGTGATAGGCATGCATTATCCTAGTAACGTCTTGTTAGTGGTTGAGTCAACCAATAATCTATGGTGTTCAACATGAGGCATTAGTGTAAGCTGCTTGTGACCATGAACAGAGTTCATACAATAAACACAGTTGTTCTCATAATTGTCATGTTGTTTATCATTTGCATTGACTAAGGAGTTCATCAATTATAACTAACAAAAACAAAGTAAAAATTTATTTTCAACATTCATTGTAATTCAGAAGCATAATGTTAATATCAGCCTATGTGAACCATGAGGTTTGCATCACAGTGGCACACGAATATTCCGTCAATAATCATTTTGAGATTTGAACATAGAGAAAAAGAAGCAATTGGTGCCCATCAACAAAAAGTTGCTTTCCATTTGAAAACTGGAAAATGTCTGACCATATAAGCATCCATGAGTCATAGATGGGTCCTATTAATGGGTGCCCATAGAGAAAAAGAAGCAAGTAACCATCAAGTGCTTCTAATACAGGCCTCAAAGAAGGAGGTAGAAGGAAGTTTCTAGGAGACATGCCTGTCTTTTAAGTTTTCAGATGTTACAAAAATTTTACCTTACGAGAAACCATACATCAACCTTTGCTAACGGCCTAGACATTACCAGAAAACCAATGCCAGTTTAGACTTTTTGAACGCCGTTAAAGATATCAAGCCCAATCCAGTCAAGGCCCAAGTCCAATCTTACCTGCCGTGTACAAGCAAAGTATTCCAATCTTAACCTGGTTTGCATGCAAACTTTTGCAAACTATTCTGCCAGTACTACAATTCCCCACATTGTATTCATTGTAATAAATTTAATTTAATATAAATGCAGCTATAGCTGCTAAAGGGCCATCATTCTGCAATTAAATACAATTCTTGTGGACCCTTCAAGATTGAGAGTGGTGCAGCAGCAAATCTCTCTCTCTCTCTCTCTCTCTCTCTCTCTCAGGTTCACCCATCATTTTGCAATTGTTTACAGTTCTTGTGGACCCTTCAAGATTGAGAGTGGTGCAGTAGCAATATAAAGTATAAATACTTAAAATTGTAAAAGTTCTCATACAATTAGCTGAATTTATTACACTTGAACATATTAATAAGAGCAACAGATAATAAAAAAAATAAGAAAATTTTAATTGTAACTCTTAAATTACCAAAGCAATGCTTTCTGTTGATGTTTCTAGACAACACATCCGATCATGGGCTCCATGCTCAATTCTCTGGTTAACTCTGCCAATATATTCTAGCAGAGATGATGAGAATCACATGAAAGAACGCATCCTAGGCCTTGTAAGAGATTGTGCTCCATCAACAAATACAGTTGTTCCAGTCATGTAACGTGACCCATCACTGATTAAATAGGAAACAGTTGAAGCCAGGTCTGTTTTGACATCAAGCCACCTCTCAAGTGGTGCTGCGTAATTGACAAACTTTTCTGCCCTCTCCTTTCCCACTGACTTTGGGAATTCATCTTGCATGTGTAAGCCACGTGCAATTGCATTAACTCTGATCTTGTATTTTCCGATTTCCAAAGCTGATGCCTGAGAAGAGCCATCGGAAATGTTGAAATCAACAATCCAAAATGAAAATACGAGGGGAAACAAAACACATAATAAAAGTATTTGCGGTTATAAATGGAGAGAAAAGTTAATGAATGCCCTTAGAAAATTTTAATAGAAAAAGAAAAAAAAAAGTAACTAATTTTTTTTTGACAACTTTTAAGATTTTCCATAAAAATGGTATTAAAACTTTCTTAAAATGATTTATTAACAAATACTCTGAAGGCACCCATTAATTAGCTCATAAATCAGCTCATAAATGTATTCTTACGGAAATGCAATTTTATATCCATTAAAATAGAAGAATCCCTATCCTGATGCTTAATTTCTTGTAAAAACGTCCACAAAAGTGATAACATAAGAGCAATTATGGAAATGAGTCATATGAACCTCGACAACTTAGTTAAGGCCTAATTCAAAAAAAAAAAAAAAAAAAAAAAATGCCAAAGCCTAAAAACTTCATTACATGAGAATACCACCTAATTAATGTAAAACCTTGGAATTGAGAATTCATGTGGTCTTACTATTGGAAGAAACTAAACATCTTCTAACACCTAATGTGATAGAATTTACCTATAAACGTTAGAATCTCACTACATGAGGTTTGCCGTTTGTGAGTCAACTAAGCCAGTCCCTACTATTGGGAATACAACAGTCAATTTGCACACTTGAGCTCATCTAGCCCATATACGCTAAATCAAAGGTCATTAAAGTTTTTCTTGCCACTAGTACCAGCATTATTCTTTCCCTTTTCATCCTTCTGCAGTTTAAAATCATTTCACTCTGCACCAAACAATCAATATAGCACATGATCTTACCACTACATTGACTTTTCTCATGTACACTTGGTGCAAGCACTAACTCCCCCACAATGCATTAGTAAGAACCTCAGAAATGACCATTAAGGTGGTTCTTGTTTAATGTAAAAACTAAACATCTCCTTCCCTTTCACCACAATAAGCTTCTGTGATCATCATTCATTCAATCAACTAATACAATATATTGTGGTCACATGATGCTTTCTGCTTAATGTAACCAAATGCTTGTAGCAAGCAGTGAAACACCTTACAGAAAAATTACAACAATCAAATAATTCAGAAAGCTCTCTCTCTCTCTCTCTCTCTCTCTCTCTCTCATAGAGCAAACAAATATGACATGAAGAAGTCAAATTGTTGGAAGCACAGATGCTACTGCTAACCAAATGAAGAGGCAATCAACATACAACCCCATCACTAAAAGATATGGCGTAGGGTTCAAGTCAGAAATTCTCATTACAATAATAAACCTTCATGTCAACAAGCTAAATTCACAATCTAAACACATAAATGTGTCTTTTGATTCACTCTCCTGTGCAGAATATAAATTTAGGCAGAAGATCCCACCAGAAGTAAAATAATATAATATACACTTATCAAAAAGAAAAAAAAAAAAGTAAAATAATATAATATATGCACTCAAGATGTAAAAGACTGCTTATATTATACAGTAATAAACTTACCCTGACTAACTGCTGCAGTCCTGCCGAACATGAACCATACGCAGCAGCTCCTGGATAAAGCCCTCTTGGAGAACCAATTATCGAGGTCAAGAGTACAATGGAACCTCCAGATTTATAGTCCCGCATTCTTTTTCCCACAGCATTTAACAGAAACCACGGAGCCATAAAATTTATTTTCATTATCTTGTTGAACTCATCTCCACCTAATTGTAGGTGTTCTTGCATCTTTCCTGTTTCAATCAGAAGTGATAAATCTGTTATTAGCTCACCTCCAGCGCATCCCAAATATAATCAATTATAAATGTTAACCACTAAACCAAAAAAAAAATGAAGAAAAAGAATGTCCCTAAGATAAGAAGTCTAGACTTTCGGACTAATAAAAATGTTCTTGGTTAAAGAAAAAAATGAAAAATAATATAAAAAATAAATTCAGTTGGTTGATACAATATCAAGCTTCTGTTCAATGATTCTTCAGAAATTAAAAATATTCATTAATTGAGCCCCATCAAAATTTATAAAATCAATACTAATCTGAATTAGGGTATGGTTAGACATATTTTAGATTATCTTCCCACAAAATGATATTTGCACGATGGCAATCCTTTTTTCTGCCTCTTTTGTGGTGACATATAGCAGCATCACCACCCGTGTATACAGTTATTTGTCATTCTTTGTCAGGTCGCCAAGTTAAAAATCCAAATTCCAGCACTATTGAGTTAGGAACGCATCAATTAAACACTTTTATGTTTTGATTCAAGCAGTTTCTAGAAATTATACTTATGCAAGTTCTTTGTAGATGATGATGCATACCTTAACTATTTATTTCTATGAAAATTGCCATCACAATGACTTGCATCTGAGAATAACAATTATATTCAAATGAAGATGATGAAAAAAAAAAAAAAAAAAAAAAAAAGAGGGGGAAAAAAAATCTAATCATTCTAGGTAGCAAGGTAATTGACCAATGAATTCTTTGGCTTCTCCCAGGCCAATCCCCATCTTAAAATACCATGATCTTTATATAGTTGCCTTCTTATAGCCTCCACATTGTTATACCTTTAAAGGTTCCAAATGGTGTCACTTTGAAGATTTAAGTAATATTCTAACCCAACAATAACCTTCAACCCCTATATCAGAAATTAAACTATTGCAGTTTGACTGTTAACCAGACAAAAAGCTAACGCTGAATGATGGATCAAATAGAATCTGCTATGATCCAAATCAAAGAAGGAGCCTAGAGTATATTTTACTTAAACCACAGAAAACTTGTACCCCCACTCATATATGTACACACATTAACAATCTTTGCACAAGAATTGCAATGAACATAATTCCTTTAAATAGTAAATTTAGGAAAATCCCATAATTTCAAAAGTCCCACCCTAGTCAGTCATGAAGGTCCAAGACCATTACAGTACTCACTATCCAAAGCCTTGTCCAAACTCTATTAAAACCACATATGGAAGGGGCTTCAACTTTGCCCTGTCCCTCACAACAACAACCACCAATCCTTTAGTCTCAAAATTTTGGGATCAGCTATAATCCTCAAAAGACTAGTCAGGTCAGATACTTATTCTTTTCTGCCATTCTATTCTATCTGAAGTTAAAATTAAATGTGCTATGGATAAATGCTAATAAATAGGACACGAGTTTCACCCAAAAAAAATTTAAAATATAAATAACTACTTTTGATGAAATATCATCCTATATTGAGTTCCAAAGAGTAGTTGCTGGAAATATTACAAAAAAGAGCAAAGAGAACCGAAGATTCTGCGCAGTCTTAGCAATTAACTACTTTTTTATAAGAATATTGAAAAATATTGTCTTAATAATTAAAAAAATAGGCCTTGAGCCAGACAGATTTGTTGTACCTTCATAGAAATAACAATGAACAAAAGCATCTAAACTTCCCAGAATTACGCATGCCTTGTTTACTGCCTCAGCAAAGTGACCCTCTCTCTCCTCCTCCATATCTACACCAACCACCTCCACCGGCTTCACACCTTTCACCGAACCATTTATCTTTTCGGCTATACTCCGAAGACAGCTCTCATTGCCCATCAGAACCAAGCTGTTAAGTAGTGTAAAAACAATCAAAAATTCATTCAAACATCTTGGCCAATTGATTAAAACAGTAAAGAAATCAACGTTATCAAAATTAACAAAATTCTTTACAGGTTAAACCATCTTTTTGGTGAGAAAAATGTGCCAAAGAAACAAAATAAGAATAACCCAGAAACAAATTATTCAAAAGTTCACATCTTTCTTCATTTTTCCACCATTTTGTCAGCAACCAAACACATATATACATAGATAATAACATGCAAAATTCAAGGGCCTGAGAATGAGTTATACACAAACCTGCATCCCCGTTTGGCTAAATGGAGAGCAATGTTCTCTGAGATCTCATCACCATCTGAGGTGATCAGCACTTTCTTCCCGGGAGTTTCTTCCATAGCTGAAACTTAGAAACCACTGGTGGATTGATTTACTATATATATAAATTGCTGAAAATCTAATCAACCAAAAAATAATATAAAATTTAAAAGAATTAAAATAAAATAAAACGAATTAAACGAGGACTATATTAAATTTAAAGTTGGTAGAGCAATTAAAATAGTACAGAAGGGTGTTTCATCTTTCACCTTTAAAAGGGCGTGAGGAAACACTTCAACAATAAAGTGTAGACACAAGAAGAGAACGCACTCAATTCTTTTTTCTTTTCTTTTTTTTTTGCTGAATGAACGCACTCAGTTCTTGAGCACTATAGTACACATCTAATTATAGCGCTATTGTTGAATGCGTTTCTTAAGGAAAAAAAGGTGTTTATTGCACTATATATAGTAGACATGTAAATAGTAAATATATTTATAGCACTATTGTTGAATAAGATTTGAGGGGCTATTGCAAATAATTAGTTACACGTCCTATTTTAAATACACAATTTCAATTATAATTTTAAAATTGTGTGAAATATTATCAAAACCTTAAATTTGTTTTTCCAATAATTTTTTTTTTTTGCTGAATTTTTCAATAAAATTTTTAGATTTTACTTTATAAAGTCATACTATATTTGCATCAGCAGTTTTTTTTGTTCATATTTTTCGTCAAAGTGTTTTTATATAGCAAGTAATTTTCATCATGCTATGATTAATAAATTATTTAAATTTTAAAAAATATAAATTCTGAAACTCTATGCGTAAAATGAAAGAAAAAAAAAATCCGTAATTTGCACTTTGCACTTTTATTTTATTTTATTTTATTGGGTAAAAGAAAATATCCTTTTTGCTGAATGTAAATGTGTGGAGGAAATTATTAGTAAAAGACTCGAAAATAAAACTAACGTCCAAGACCAGGCAACTTTACAGTACATAGTCTGTCCTCCGCACGTTGTTTGCTGTCGTCGTTATGATTTATGAACAGTGTTCAGGAGTCAGGACTATGAACCACGTGGATGTTACGCTGTAAAAAAATCATGGAGAATGTTAACCAGTACCGTCGGTGCTGGTTAAGGGCAGAAAAGACAAATAAATATGTTCGAAAAAGTTAAAAAAAATTCAAACAGTACCTACGAAACTGAAAACTTCACATAAACTGAAAAAAAACAAAACTTGTGCAAGAAAAAAAGTAAAAAATTTTGTGCTTAACGGGCAACGTGCTGTGCCCGTTAGCACAATCCAAAAATCATTTCTGTGTTCAATATCCACGTGTTCATAAATCATTTCTGTGTTCAATATCCACGTGGTTTCTCATTTCTGTGTTCAATGAGAAACCACGTGGATGTTACGCTGTCGAGGTGAACCCGACGTGCTACTACGGTAATAGAACCTTGAGCCTTCTAGCCCACCTCCTAGCGTTTAAAATGAATCTTCCACTCAGCTATTATATTATAAAAGAAAATGTTAATGATTAACTAGTGTCTTTAGAATATTGGTTAATAATCTAGTTAAGAAAAGTTTTCATGAGGAAAAAAAAAAAAAGTAATTAATATTCTGACAATTTTTTTCATTTTCCATAAAAGTGATATCAAAATTTTTCTAAAATTGACTATTAATTAATATCTTAAGAACATTCGTTACTTGCTAGTATGACCCTATTTTAAATATATAAATAAACAAAAGTATAATAGTACATTAGATGTACCAAATACATCAAATAGAATGAACTTCCAGTTGTGTGTGTCCAGTTGTGTGTGTGTGTGTGTGTGTGTGTGTGTGTGTGTGTGTGTGTGGGGTGGAATAGTGAACTCCTTCTAATTAACACTTCGTTATTGTTTGAGACGAGAAAAATGAATAAATAAAATAGAAATGAATGAAAAAAAATAATTTTATAATATTCTTCCATTCTCTTATTTGAAAGTTTTAATAGAAAAAATAGATAATTTATTCTCTTATTTGAGAGTTTAAGTAAGAGAAAATTAAATGGATAGGAAAAATATTCATTTCTCTCTATTTCCTCAAAACCTCAAATTTTCATTTCCCCAAAATTGGGAATAACTTTTTTTTATATAGAAGAAATACTCAAATTTCAATTAAAAAAAATTAGTCATAATCAACCAAAAGTACATATTTCATTGAATTTGATTTAATGATTTTTTTACTAAAATTTCCACAATACCCCTATATATTTACTCATTTATTTTAAAATAAGGATCTAATAGTAATATTGTCATAAAATAATTTCATTTATTTCTCTCTATGTTACTTCCAAATGAGGTTACTTACTTTTTATTCATTTCTATTCTTTTATTTTAAACATCCAGACAAGATTACTTAATTTCATTTTATTGTTTTCTTTTCCATTCCATTTACTTACTTAAATACATTTCATTCTATTCTTTTATAATCATTTCATTACATTCCCTTATAAACTTTCAAACGAAGTCTTAACAGGTAGAACAAGAATCTAAAGGGAATAGTTTAGCACCAAAAAAAAAAAAAAAAAAAAAAAGGAGAGAATCTAAAGGGAAGATTGAATACCAATGGATGGCAAGATATTATCACTTTGAACCCATGAAATTTTAAATGATGTTATATTAGATAGTACATTTGATTTATAATATTTAATCTTAACCTTAATTCTTATTAATTTTTTTATCACACACACTTTATATATATATATATAAATATAAAGTGATAATGTAATAGTAGTTCCATTCTTTGTAATACTAACATTTGTGGTTTAAACATCATCTCCTATTTTCCCATTATTTATTTAAAAGTATTTTAATTCGACTAATATTTTATGGTATTTTTAATAAAAACATCTAATATTCAAATCACTCATACCTCGTTATTATAACTATCAATTATCAAAAAGGGGGAGAATATCCATTCTATATGAAAAAAAGTATAATACATTTTTTTTTTTGGCTGAAGAAAAAAAGTATATGAGTAGTTCTAGGACTACAAATTATCCCACAGCTTAATTTGCTACAACTCTGACGTGGTAAATTATGAGTGATTAACTATCACCTACATATAAACCCATAATTTTTTCTTCATTGATCACGCTCTGCCACGTCACAATTATAACAAAAAGTTGTG